>NW_028119759.1:0-79655 GCF_965119305.1 Pelophylax lessonae
CATTTTTGGCTGACAGGAGTCGGGAGTGTGGTTTTTGGTCAAAATGGCCATTTTTGGCTTCCAAAAGCTGGAAGTGTCGTTTTTGGTCAAAATTACAATTTTTTGCTTCCATGGGCTAGGAGTGTCAGTTTTGGTCAAAATTACAATTTTTTGGCTTACAAGGGCCGGAAGTGTAGTTTTTGGTCAAAATGACCATTTTTTGCTTCCAAGGGCGGCAGTGTCGTTTTGGGTCAAAATTACCATTTTTGGCTTCAAAGGGCCAGAAGTGTAATTTTTGGTCAAAATGACCATTTTTTGGCTTACAAGGGCCAGGAGTGTCATTTTTGGTCAAAATTACCATTTTTGGCTTACAGGAGTCGGGAGTGTGGTTTTTGGTCAAAATTACCATTTTTTGTCTCAAAGGGAGTGTCGTTTTTGGTAAAAATTACCATTTTCTGTTTCAAAGGGCCGGGACTGTCGTTATTGGTCAAAATGACCATTTTTGGTCTCAAAAGGCCGGAAGTGTCGTTTTGGGTCAAAATGACCATTTTTTATCTTACAAGGGCCAGAAGTGTAGTTCTTGGTCAAAATTAACATTCTTTGCTTCCAATAGCCGGGGTGTAGTTTTTGGTCAAAATGGCCATTTTTGTCTTCCAAGAGCCGGAAGTGTCGTTTTTGGTCAAAATTACCATTTTTTGCTTCCATGGGCTAGGAGTGTCAGTTTTGGTCAAAATTACAATTTTTTGGCTTACAAGGGCCGGAAGTGTAATTTTTGGTCAAAATTACCATTTTTTTCTTCCAAGGGCGGCAGTGTCATTTTGGGTCAAAATTACAATTTTTGGCTTAAAAGGGCCAGGACTGTCATTTTTGGTCAAAATTACCATTTTTGGCTTACAGGAGTCGGGAGTGTGGTTTTTGGTCAAAATTACCATTTTTTGTCTCAAAGGGAGTGTCGTTTTTGGTAAAAATTACCATTTTCTGTTTCAAAGGGCCGGGACTGTCGTTATTGGTCAAAATGACCATTTTTGGTCTCAAAAGGCCGGAAGTGTCGTTTTGGGTCAAAATGACCATTTTTTATCTTACAAGGGCCAGAAGTGTAGTTCTTGGTCAAAATTAACATTCTTTGCTTCCAATAGCCGGGGTGTAGTTTTTGGTCAAAATGGCCATTTTTGGCTTCCAAGAGCCGGAAGTGTCGTTTTTGGTCAAAATTACCATTTTTTGCTTCCATGGGCTAGGAGTGTCAGTTTTGGTCAAAATTACAATTTTTTGGCTTACAAGGGCCGGAAGTGTAATTTTTGGTCAAAATTACCATTTTTGGCTTCCAAGGGCGGCAGTGTCGTTTTGGGTCAAAATTACAATTTTTGGCTTACAAGGGCCAGGAGTGTCATTTTTGGTCAAAATTACCATTTTTGGCTTACAGGAGTCGGGAGTGTGGTTTTTGGTCAAAATGGCCATTTTTGGCTTCCAAGAGCCGGAAGTGTCGTTTTTGGACAAAATTACCATTTTTTGCTTCCATGGGCTAGGAGTGTCAGTCTTGGTCAAAATTAAAATTTTTTGGCTTACAAGGGCCGGAAGTGTAGTTTTTGGTCAAAATGACCATTTTTTGCTTCCAAGGGCGGCAGTGTCGTTTTGGGTCAAAATTACAATTTTTGGCTTCAAAGGGCCAGAAGTGTAATTTTTGGTCAAAATGACCATTTTTTGGCTTACAAGGGCCAGAAGTGTCGTTTTGGGTCAAAATTAAAATTTTTTGCTTCCAAGGGCCAGAAGTGTAATTTTTGGTCAAAATTACCATTTTTTGCTTTCAAGGGCTAGGAGTGTCGTGTTTGGTCAAAATTACCATTTTTTGGCTTACAAGGGCCAGGAGTGTCATTTTTGGTCAAAATTACCATTTTTGGCTTACAGGAGTCGGGAGTGTGGTTTTTGGTCAAAATGGCCATTTTTGGCTTCCAAGAGCCGGAAGTGTCGTTTTTGGACAAAATTACCATTTTTTGCTTCCATGGGCTAGGAGTGTCAGTTTTGGTCAAAATTACAATATTTTGGCTTACAAGGGCCGGAAGTGTAGTTTTTGGTCAAAATGACCATTTTTGGCTTCCAAGGGCGGCAGTGTCGTTTTGGGTCAAAATTACAATTTTTGGCTTCAAAGGGCCAGAAGTGTAATTTTTGGTCAAAATGACCATTTTTTAGCTTACAAGGGCCAGGAGTGTCGTTTTGGGTCAAAATTAACATTTTTTGCTTCCAAGGGCCAGAAGTGTAATTTTTGGTCAAAATTACCATTTTTTTGCTTTCAAGGGCTAGGAGTGTCGTGTTTGGTCAAAATTACCATTTTTTAGCTTACAAGGGTCAGGAGTGTCATTTTTGGTCAAAATTACCATTTTTGACTTACAGGAGTCGGGAGTGTGGTTTTTGGTCAAAGTTACCATTTTTTGTCTCAAAGGGAGTGTCGTTTTTGGTAAAAATTACCATTTTCTGTTTCAAAGAGCCGGGACTGTCGTTATTGGTCAAAATGACCATTTTTGGTCTCAAAAGGCCGGAAGTGTCGTTTTGGGTCAAAATGACCATTTTTTATCTTACAAGTGCCAGAAGTGTAGTTTTTGGTCAAAATTAAAATTTTTTGCTTCCGAGGGCTGCGAGTGTCATTTTGGGACAAAGTGACCATTTTTGGCTTCCAAGGGGCAGGAGTGTAGTTTTTGGTCAAAATTGCCATTTTTTGCTTCCAATAGCTGGGGTGTCGTTTTTGGTCAAAATGGCCATTTTTGGCTTCGAAGAGCCGGAAGGGTCGTTTTTGGTCAAAATTACCATTTTTTGCTTCCATGGGCTAGGAGTGTCAGTTTTGGTCAAAATTACAATTTTTTGGCTTACAAGGGCCGGAAGTGTAATTTTTGGTCAAAATTACCATTTTTTGCTTCCAAGGGCGGCAGTGTCGTTTTGGGTCAAAATTACAATTTTTGGCTTACAAGGGCCAGGAGTGTCATTTTTGTTCAAAATTACCATTTTTGGCTTACAGGAGTCGGGAGTGTGGTTTTTGGTCAAAATGGCCATTTTTGGCTTCCAAGAGCCGGAAGTGTCGTTTTTGGACAAAATTACCATTTTTTGCTTCCATGGGCTAGGAGTGTCAGTTTTGGTCAAAATTAAAATGTTTTGGCTTACAAGGGCCGGAAGTGTAGTTTTTGGTCAAAATGACCATTTTTTGCTTCCAACGGCGGCAGTGTCGTTTTGGGTCAAAATTACAATTTTTGGCTTCAAAGGGCCAGAAGTGTAATTTTTGGTCAAAATGACCATTTTTTGGCTTACAAGGGCCAGGAGTGTCGTTTTGGGTCAAAATTAAAATTTTTTGCTTCCAAGGGCCAGAAGTGTAATTTTTGGTCAAAATTACCATTTTTTGCTTTCAAGGGCTAGGAGTGTCGTGTTTGGTCAAAATTACCATTTTTTGGCTTACAAGGGCCAGGAGTGTCATTTTTGGTCAAAATGACCATTTTTGGCTTACAGGAGTCGGGAGTGTGGTTTTTGGTCAAAATGGCCATTTTTGGCTTCCAAGAGCCGGAAGTGTCGTTTTTGGACAAAATTACCATTTTTTGCTTCCATGGGCTAGGAGTGTCAGTTTTGGTCAAAATTACAATATTTTGGCTTACAAGGGCCGGAAGTGTAGTTTTTGGTCAAAATGACCATTTTTTGCTTCCAAGGGCGGCAGTGTCGTTTTGGGTCAAAATTACAATTTTTGGCTTCAAAGGGCCAGAAGTGTAATTTTTGGTCAAAATGACCATTTTTTAGCTTACAAGGGCCAGGAGTGTCGTTTTGGGTCAAAATTAACATTTTTTGCTTCCAAGGGCCAGAAGTGTAATTTTTGGTCAAAATTACCATTTTTTTGCTTTCAAGGGCTAGGAGTGTCGTGTTTGGTCAAAATTACCATTTTTTAGCTTACAAGGGTCAGGAGTGTCATTTTTGGTCAAAATTACCATTTTTTGCTTCCGAGGGCTGCGAGTGTCATTTTGGGACAAAGTGACCATTTTTGGCTTCCAAGGGGCAGGAGTGTAGTTTTTGGTCAAAATTGCCATTTTTTGCTTCCAATAGCTGGGGTGTCGTTTTTGGTCAAAATGGCCATTTTTGGCTTCGAAGAGCCGGAAGGGTCGTTTTTGGTCAAAATTACCATTTTTTGCTTCCATGGGCTAGGAGTGTCAGTTTTGGTCAAAATTACAATTTTTTGGCTTACAAGGGCCGGAAGTGTAATTTTTGGTCAAAATTACCATTTTTTGCTTCCAAGGGCGGCAGTGTCGTTTTGGGTCAAAATTACAATTTTTGGCTTACAAGGGCCAGGAGTGTCATTTTTGTTCAAAATTACCATTTTTGGCTTACAGGAGTCGGGAGTGTGGTTTTTGGTCAAAATGGCCATTTTTGGCTTCCAAGAGCCGGAAGTGTCGTTTTTGGACAAAATTACCATTTTTTGCTTCCATGGGCTAGGAGTGTCAGTTTTGGTCAAAATTAAAATGTTTTGGCTTACAAGGGCCGGAAGTGTAGTTTTTGGTCAAAATGACCATTTTTTGCTTCCAACGGCGGCAGTGTCGTTTTGGGTCAAAATTACAATTTTTGGCTTCAAAGGGCCAGAAGTGTAATGTTTGGTCAAAATGACCATTTTTTGGCTTACAAGGGCCAGGAGTGTCGTTTTGGGTCAAAAATAAAATTTTTTGCTTCCAAGGGCCAGAAGTGTAATTTTTGGTCAAAATTACCATTTTTTGCTTTCAAGGGCTAGGAGTGTCGTGTTTGGTCAAAATTACCATTTTTTGGCTTACAAGGGCCAGGAGTGTCATTTTTGGTCAAAATGACCATTTTTGGCTTACAGGAGTCGGGAGTGTGGTTTTTGGTCAAAATGGCCATTTTTGGCTTCCAAGAGCCGGAAGTGTCGTTTTTGGACAAAATTACCATTTTTTGCTTCCATGGGCTAGGAGTGTCAGTTTTGGTCAAAATTACAATATTTTGGCTTACAAGGGCCGGAAGTGTAGTTTTTGGTCAAAATGACCATTTTTTGCTTCCAAGGGCGGCAGTGTCGTTTTGGGTCAAAATTACAATTTTTGGCTTCAAAGGGCCAGAAGTGTAATTTTTGGTCAAAATGACCATTTTTTAGCTTACAAGGGCCAGGAGTGTCGTTTTGGGTCAAAATTAACATTTTTTGCTTCCAAGGGCCAGAAGTGTAATTTTTGGTCAAAATTACCATTTTTTTGCTTTCAAGGGCTAGGAGTGTCGTGTTTGGTCAAAATTACCATTTTTTAGCTTACAAGGGTCAGGAGTGTCATTTTTGGTCAAAATTACCATTTTTGACTTACAGGAGTCGGGAGTGTGGTTTTTGGTCAAAGTTACCATTTTTTGTCTCAAAGGGAGTGTCGTTTTTGGTAAAAATTACCATTTTCTGTTTCAAAGAGCCGGGACTGTCGTTATTGGTCAAAATGACCATTTTTGGTCTCAAAAGGCCGGAAGTGTCGTTTTGGGTCAAAATGACCATTTTTTATCTTACAAGTGCCAGAAGTGTAGTTTTTGGTCAAAATTACAATTTTTTGCTTCCGAGGGCTGCGAGTGTCATTTTGGGACAAAGTGACCATTTTTGGCTTCCAAGGGGCAGGAGTGTAGTTTTTGGTCAAAATTGCCATTTTTTGCTTCCAATAGCTGGGGTGTCGTTTTTGGTCAAAATGGCCATTTTTGGCTTCGAAGAGCCGGAAGGGTCGTTTTTGGTCAAAATTACCATTTTTTGCTTCCATGGGCTAGGAGTGTCAGTTTTGGTCAAAATTACAATTTTTTGGCTTACAAGGGCCGGAAGTGTAGTTTTTGGTCAAAATTACCATTTTTTGCTTCCAAGGGCCAGAAGTGTAATTTTTGGTCAAAATGACCATTTTTTGGCTTACAAGGGCCAGGAGTGTCATTTTTGTTCAAAATTACCATTTTTGGCTTACAGGAGTCGGGAGTGTGGTTTTTGGTCAAAATTACCATTTTTTGTCTCAAAGGGAGTGTCATTTTTGGTAAAAATTACCATTTTCTGTTTCAAAGAGCCGGGACTGTCGTTATTGGTCAAAATTACCATTTTTGGTCTCAAAAGGCCGGAAGTGTCGTTTTGGGTCAAAATGACCATTTTTTATCTTACAAGTGCCAGAAGTTTAGTTTTTGGTCAAAATTACAATTTTTTGCTTCCGAGGGCTGCGAGTGTCATTTTGGGACAAAGTGACCATTTTTGGCTTCCAAGGGGCAGGAGTGTAGTTTTTGGTCAAAATTGCCATTTTTTGCTTCCAATAGCTGGGGTGTCGTTTTTGGTCAAAATGGCCATTTTTGGCTTCCAAGAGCCGCAAGGGTCGTTTTTGGTCAAAATTACCATTTTTTGCTTCCATGGGCTAGGAGTGTCAGTTTTGGTCAAAATTACAATTTTTTGGCTTACAAGGGCCGGAAGTGTAGTTTTTGGTCAAAATTACCATTTTTTGCTTCCAAGGGCCAGAAGTGTAATTTTTGGTCAAAATGACCATTTTTTGGCTTACAAGGGCCAGGAGTGTCATTTTTGTTCAAAATTACCATTTTTGGCTTACAGGAGTCGGGAGTGTGGTTTTTGGTCAAAATTACCATTTTTTGTCTCAAAGGGAGTGTCATTTTTGGTAAAAATTACCATTTTCTGTTTCAAAGGGCCGGGACTGTCGTTATTGGTCAAAATTACCATTTTTGGTCTCAAAAGGCCGGAAGTGTCGTTTTGGGTCAAAATGACCATTTTTTATCTTACAAGGGCCAGAAGTGTAGTTCTTGGTCAAAATTATCATTATTTTCTTCCAACAGCCGGGGTGTCGTTTTTGGTCAAAATGGCCATTTTTGGCTTCCAAGAGCCGGAAGTGTCGTTTTTGGTCAAAATTACCATTTTTTGCTTCCATGGGCTAGGAGTGTCAGTTTTGGTCAAAATTACCATTTTTTGGCTTACAAGGGCCAGGAGTGTAATTTTTTGTCAAAATTACCATTTTTGGCTTACAGGAGTCGGGAGTGTGGTTTTTGGTCAAAATTACCATTTTTTGTCTCAAAGGGAGTGTCGTTTTTGGTAAAAATTACCATTTTCTGTTTCAAAGGGCCGGGACTGTCGTTATTGGTCAAAATGACCATTTTTGGTCTCAAAAGGCCGGAAGTGTCGTTTTCGGTCAAAATTACCATTTTTTATCTTACAAGGGCCAGAAGTGTAGTTTTTGGTCAAAATTAGCATTTTTGCTACCAATAGCCGGGGTGTCGTTTTTGGTCAAAATGGCCATTTTTGGCTTCCAAGAGCCGGAAGTGTCGTTTTTGGTCAAAATTACCATTTTTTGCTTCCATGGGCTAGGAGTGTCAGTTTTGGTCAAAATTACAATTTTTTGGCTTACAAGGGCCGGAAGTGTAATTTTTGGTCAAAATTACCATTTTTTGCTTCCAAGGGCGGCAGTGTCATTTTGGGTCAAAATTACAATTTTTGGCTTAAAAGGGCCAGGACTGTCATTTTTGGTCATAATTACCATTTTTGGCTGACAGGAGTCGGGAGTGTGGTTTTTGGTCAAAATGGCCATTTTTGGCTTCCAAGAGCCGGAAGTGTCGTTTTTGGTCAAAATTACCATTTTTTTTGCTTCCATGGGCTAGGAGTGTCAGTTTTGGTCAAAATTACAATTTTTTGGCTTACAAGGGCCGAAAGTGTCATTTTTGGTCATAATTACCATTTTTGGCTGACAGGAGTCGGGAGTGTGGTTTTTGGTCAAAATGGCCATTTTTGGCTTCCAAGAGCTGGAAGTGTCGTTTTTGGTCAAAATTACAATTTTTTGCTTCTATGGGCTAGGAGTGTCAGTTTTGGTCAAAATGACCATTTTTTGCTTCCAAGGGCGGCAGTGTCGTTTTGGGTCAAAATTACCATTTTTGGCTTCAAAGGGCCAGAAGTGTAATTTTTGGTCAAAATGACCATTTTTTAGCTTACAAGGGTCAGGAGTGTCATTTTTGGTCAAAATTACCATTTTTGGCTTACAGGAGTCGGGAGTGTGGTTTTTGGTCAAAATTACCATTTTTTGTCTCAAAGGGAGTGTCATTTTTGGTAAAAATTACCATTTTCTGTTTCAAAGGGCCGGGACTGTCGTTATTGGTCAAAATGACCATTTTTGGTCTCAAAAGGCCGGAAGTGTCGTTTTGGGTCAAAATGACCATTTTTTATCTTACAAGGGCCAGAAGTGTAGTTCTTGGTCAACATTATCATTTTTTGCTTCCAATACCCGATGTGTCGTTTTTGGTCAAAATGGCCATTTTTGGCTTCCAAGAGCCGGAAGTGTCATTTTTGGTCAAAATTACAATTTTTGGCTTACAGGAGTCGGGTTTTTGGTCAAAATGGCCATTTTTGGCTTCCAAGAGCCGGAAGTGTCGTTTTTGGACAAAATTACCATTTTTTGCTTACAAGGGCCAGGAGTGTCATTTTTGGTCAAAATTACAATTTTTGGCTTACAGGAGTCGGGAGTGTGGTTTTTGGTCAAAATGGCCATTTTTGGCTTCCAAGAGCCGGAAGTGTCATTTTTGGACAAAATTACCATTTTTTGCTTCCATGGGCTAGGAGTGTCAGTTTTGGTCAAAATTACAATTTTTTGGCTAACAAGGGCCGGAAGTGTAGTTTTTGGTCAAAATGACCATTTTTTGCTTCCAAGGGCGACAGTGTCGTTTTGGGTCAAAATTACAATTTTTGGCTTCAAAGGGTCAGAAGTGTAATTTTTGGTCAAAATGACCATTTTTTGGCTTACAAGGGCCAGGAGTGTCGTTTTGGGTCAAAATTAACATTTTTTGCTTCCAAGGGCCAGAAGTGTAATTTTTGGTCAAAATTACCATTTTTTTGCTTTCAAGGGCTAGGAGTGTCGTGTTTGGTCAAAATTACCATTTTTTGGCTTACAAGGGCCAGGAGTGTCATTTTTGGTCAAAATTACCATTTTTGGCTTACAGGAGTCGGGAGTGTGGTTTTTGGTCAAAATGGCCATTTTTGGCTTCCAAGAGCCGGAAGTGTCGTTTTTGGACAAAATTACCATTTTTTGCTTCCATGGGCTAGGAGTGTCAGTTTTGGTCAAAATTACAATATTTTGGCTTACAAGGGCCGGAAGTGTAGTTTTTGGTCAAAATGACCATTTTTTGCTTCCAAGGGCGGCAGTGTCGTTTTGGGTCAAAATTACAATTTTTGGCTTCAAAGGGCCAGAAGTGTAATTTTTGGTCAAAATTACCATTTTTTGGCTTACAAGGGCCAGGAGTGTCGTTTTGGGTCAAAATTAACATTTTTTTGCTTCCAAGGGCCAGAAGTGTAATTTTTGGTCAAAATTACCATTTTTTTGCTTTCAAGGGCTAGGAGTGTCGTGTTTGGTCAAAATTACCATTTTTTAGCTTACAAGGGTCAGGAGTGTCATTTTTGATCAAAATTACCATTTTGACTTACAGGAGTCGGGAGTGTGGTTTTTGGTCACAGTTACCATTTTTTGTCTCAAAGGGAGTGTCGTTTTTGGTAAAAATTACCATTTTCTGTTTCAAAGAGCCAGGACTGTCGTTATTGGTCAAAATGACCATTTTTGGTCTCAAAAGGCCGGAAGTGTCGTTTTGGGTCAAAATGACCATTTTTTATCTTACAAGTGCCAGAAGTGTAGTTTTTGGTCAAAATTACAATTTTTTGCTTCCGAGGGCTGCGAGTGTCATTTTGGGACAAAGTGACCATTTTTGGCTTCCAAGGGGCAGGAGTGTAGTTTTTGGTCAAAATTGCCATTTTTTGCTTCCAATAGCTGGGGTGTCGTTTTTGGTCAAAATGGCCATTTTTGGCTTCCAAGAGCCGGAAGGGTCGTTTTTGGTCAAAATTACCATTTTTTGCTTCCATGGGCTAGGAGTGTCAGTTTTGGTCAAAATTACAATTTTTTGGCTTACAAGGGCCGGAAGTGTAGTTTTTGGTCAAAATTACCATTTTTTGCTTCCAAGGGCCAGAAGTGTAATTTTTGGTCAAAATGACCATTTTTTGGCTTACAAGGGCCATTAGTGTCATTTTTGTTCAAAATTACCATTTTTGGCTTACAGGAGTCGGGAGTGTGGTTTTTGGTCAAAATTACCATTTTTTGTCTCAAAGGGAGTGTCATTTTTGGTAAAAATTACCATTTTCTGTTTCAAAGGGCCGGGATTGTCGTTATTGGTCAAAATTACCATTTTTGGTCTCAAAAGGCCGGAAGTGTCGTTCTGGGTCAAAATGACCATTTTTTATCTTACAAGGGCCAGAAGTGTAGTTCTTGGTCAAAATTATCATTATTTTCTTCCAACAGCCGGGGTGTCGTTTTTGGTCAAAATGGCCATTTTTGGCTTCCAAGAGCCGGAAGTGTCGTTTTTGGTCAAAATTACCATTTTTTGCTTCCATGGGCTAGGAGTGTCAGTTTTGGTCAAAATTACAATTTTTTGGCTTACAAGGGCCGGAAGTGTAATTTTTGGTCAAAATTACAATTTTTTGCTTCCAAGGGCGGCAGTGTCGTTTTGGGTCAAAATTACAATTTTTGGCTTACAAGGGCCAGGAGTGTCATTTTTGGTCAAAATTACCATTTTTGGCTTACAGGAGTCGGGAGTGTGGTTTTAGGTCAAAATGGCCATTTTTGGCTTCCAAGAGCTGGAAGTGTCGTTTTTGGACAAAATTACCATTTTTTGCTTCCATGGGCTAGGAGTGTCAGTTTTGGTCAAAATTAAAATTTTTTGGCTTACAAGGGCCGGAAGTGTAGTTTTTGGTCAAAATGACCATTTTTTGCTTCCAAGGGCGGCAGTGTCGTTTTGGGTCAAAATTACAATTTTTGGCTTCAAAGGGCCAGAAGTGTAATTTTTGGTCAAAATGACCATTTTTTGGCTTACAAGGGCCAGGAGTGTCATTTTTGGTCAAAATTACCATTTTTGGCTTACAGGAGTCGGGAGTGTGGTTTTTGGTCAAAATTACCATTTTTTGTCTCAAAGGGAGTGTCGTTTTTGGTAAAAATTACCATTTTCTGTTTCAAAGGGCCGGGACTGTCGTTATTGGTCAAAATGACCATTTTTGGTCTCAAAAGGCCGGAAGTGTCGTTTTCGGTCAAAATGACCATTTTTTATCTTACAAGGGCCAGAAGTGTAGTTTTTGGTCAAAATTACCATTTTTGCTACCAATAGCCGGGGTGTGGTTTTTGGTCAAAATGGCCATTTTTGGCTTCCAAGAGCCGGAAGTGTCGTTTTTGGTCAAAATTACCATTTTTTGCTTCCATGGGCTAGGAGTGTCAGTTTTGGTCAAAATTACAATTTTTTGGCTTACAAGGGCCGGAAGTGTAGTTTTTGGTCAAAATGACCATTGTTTGCTTCCAAGGGCGGCAGTGTGGTTTTGGGTCAAAAATACAATTTTTGGCTTCAAAGGGCCAGAAGTGTAATTTTTGGTCAAAATTACCATTTTTTGGCTTACAAGGGCCAGGAGTGTTATTTTTGGTCAAAATTACCATTTTTGGCTTACAGGAGTCGGGAGTGTGGTTTTTGGTCAAAATTACCATTTTTTGTCTCAAAGGGAGTGTCGTTTTTGGTAAAAATTACCATTTTCTGTTTCAAAGGGCCGGGACTGTCGTTATTGGTCAAAATGACCATTTTTGGTCTCAAAAGGCCGGAAGTGTCGTTTTGGGTCAAAATGACCATTTTTTATCTTACAAGGGCCAGAAGTGTAGTTCTTGGTCAAAATTAACATTCTTTGCTTCCAATAGCCGGGGTGTAGTTTTTGGTCAAAATGGCCATTTTTGTCTTCCAAGAGCCGGAAGTGTCGTTTTTGGTCAAAATTACCATTTTTTGCTTCCATGGGCTAGGAGTGTCAGTTTTGGTCAAAATTACAATTTTTTGGCTTACAAGGGCCGGAAGTGTAATTTTTGGTCAAAATTACCATTTTTTTCTTCCAAGGGCGGCAGTGTCATTTTGGGTCAAAATTACAATTTTTGGCTTAAAAGGGCCAGGACTGTCATTTTTGGTCAAAATTACCATTTTTGGCTTACAGGAGTCGGGAGTGTGGTTTTTGGTCAAAATTACCATTTTTTGTCTCAAAGGGAGTGTCGTTTTTGGTAAAAATTACCATTTTCTGTTTCAAAGGGCCGGGACTGTCGTTATTGGTCAAAATGACCATTTTTGGTCTCAAAAGGCCGGAAGTGTCGTTTTCGGTCAAAATGACCATTTTTTATCTTACAAGGGCCAGAAGTGTAGTTTTTGGTCAAAATTACCATTTTTGCTACCAATAGCCGGGGTGTCGTTTTTGGTCAAAATGGCCATTTTTGGCTTCCAAGAGCCGGAAGTGTCGTTTTTGGTCAAAATTACCATTTTTTGCTTCCATGGGCTAGGAGTGTCAGTTTTGGTCAAAATTACAATTTTTTGGCTTACAAGGGCCGGAAGTGTAATTTTTGGTCAAAATTACCATTTTTTGCTTCCAAGGGCGGCAGTGTCATTTTGGGTCAAAATTACAATTTTTGGCTTACAAGGGCCAGGAGTGTAATTTTTGGTCAAAATGACCATTTTTTGGCTTACAAGGGCCAGGAGTGTCATTTTTGGTCAAAATTACCATTTTTGGCTTACAGGAGTCGGGAGTGTGGTTTTTGGTCAAAATTACCATTTTTTGTCTCAAAGGGAGTGTCGTTTTTGGTAAAAATTACCATTTTCTGTTTCAAAGGGCCGGGACTGTCGTTATTGGTCAAAATGACCATTTTTGGTCTCAAAAGGCCGGAAGTGTCGTTTTGGGTCAAAATGACCATTTTTTATCTTACAAGGGCCAGAGGTGTAGTTCTTGGTCAAAATTAACATTCTTTGCTTCCAATAGCCGGGGTGTAGTTTTTGGTCAAAATGGCCATTTTTGGCTTCCAAGAGCCGGAAGTGTCGTTTTTGGTCAAAATTACCATTTTTTGCTTCCATGGGCTAGGAGTGTCAGTTTTGGTCAATATTACAATTTTTTGGCTTACAAGGGCCGGAAGTGTAATTTTTGGTCAAAATTACCATTTTTTGCTTCCAAGGGCGGCAATGTCGTTTTGGGTCAAAATTAAAATTTTTGGCTTACAAGGGCCAGGAGTGTAATTTTTGGTCAAAATTACCATTTTTTGGCTTACAGGAGTCGGGAGTGTGGTTTTTGGTCAAAATGGCCATTTTTGGCTTCCAAGAGCCGGAAGTGTCGTTTTTGGTCAAAATTACCATTTTTTGCTTCCATGGGCTAGGAGTGTCAGTTTTGGTCAAAATTACAATTTTTTGGCTTACAAGGGCCGGAAGTGTAGTTTTTGGTCAAAATGACCATTGTTTGCTTCCAAGGGCGGCAGTGTGGTTTTGGGTCAAAAATACAATTTTTGGCTTCAAAGGGCCAGAAGTGTAATTTTTGGTCAAAATTACCATTTTTTGGCTTACAAGGGCCAGGAGTGTCATTTTTGGTCAAAATTACCATTTTTGGCTTACAGGAGTCGGGAGTGTGGTTTTTGGTCAAAATTACCATTTTTTGTCTCAAAGGGAGTGTCGTTTTTGGTAAAAATTACCATTTTCTGTTTCAAAGGGCCGGGACTGTCGTTATTGGTCAAAATGACCATTTTTGGTCTCAAAAGGCCGGAAGTGTCGTTTTGGGTCAAAATGACCATTTTTTATCTTACAAGGGCCAGAAGTGTAGTTCTTGGTCAAAATTAACATTCTTTGCTTCCAATAGCCGGGGTGTAGTTTTTGGTCAAAATGGCCATTTTTGTCTTCCAAGAGCCGGAAGTGTCGTTTTTGGTCAAAATTACCATTTTTTGCTTCCATGGGCTAGGAGTGTCAGTTTTGGTCAAAATTACAATTTTTTGGCTTACAAGGGCCGGAAGTGTAATTTTTGGTCAAAATTACCATTTTTTTCTTCCAAGGGCGGCAGTGTCATTTTGGGTCAAAATTACAATTTTTGGCTTAAAAGGGCCAGGACTGTCATTTTTGGTCAAAATTACCATTTTTGGCTTACAGGAGTCGGGAGTGTGGTTTTTGGTCAAAATTACCATTTTTTGTCTCAAAGGGAGTGTCGTTTTTGGTAAAAATTACCATTTTCTGTTTCAAAGGGCCGGGACTGTCGTTATTGGTCAAAATGACCATTTTTGGTCTCAAAAGGCCGGAAGTGTCGTTTTGGGTCAAAATGACCATTTTTTATCTTACAAGGGCCAGAAGTGTAGTTCTTGGTCAAAATTAACATTCTTTGCTTCCAATAGCCGGGGTGTAGTTTTTGGTCAAAATGGCCATTTTTGGCTTCCAAGAGCCGGAAGTGTCGTTTTTGGTCAAAATTACCATTTTTTGCTTCCATGGGCTAGGAGTGTCAGTTTTGGTCAAAATTACAATTTTTTGGCTTACAAGGGCCGGAAGTGTAATTTTTGGTCAAAATTACCATTTTTTGCTTCCAAGGGCGGCAGTGTCGTTTTGGGTCAAAATTACAATTTTTGGCTTACAAGGGCCAGGAGTGTCATTTTTGGTCAAAATTACCATTTTTGGCTTACAGGAGTCGGGAGTGTGGTTTTTGGTCAAAATGGCCATTTTTGGCTTCCAGGAGCCGGAAGTGTCGTTATTGGTCAAAATGACCATTTTTGGTCTCAAAAGGCCGGAAGTGTCGTTTTCGGTCAAAATGACCATTTTTTATCTTACAAGGGCCAGAAGTGTAGTTTTTGGTCAAAATTACCATTTTTGCTACCAATAGCCGGGGTGTCGTTTTTGGTCAAAATGGCCATTTTTGGCTTCCAAGAGCCGGAAGTGTCGTTTTTGGTCAAAATTACCATTTTTTGCTTCCATGGGCTAGGAGTGTCAGTTTTGGTCAAAATTACAATTTTTTGGCTTACAAGGGCCGGAAGTGTAATTTTTGGTCAAAATTACCATTTTTTGCTTCCAAGGGCGGCAGTGTCATTTTGGGTCAAAATTACAATTTTTGGCTTACAAGGGCCAGGAGTGTAATTTTTGGTCAAAATGACCATTTTTTGGCTTACAAGGGCCAGGAGTGTCATTTTTGGTCAAAATTACCATTTTTGGCTTACAGGAGTCGGGAGTGTGGTTTTTGGTCAAAATTACCATTTTTTGTCTCAAAGGGAGTGTCGTTTTTGGTAAAAATTACCATTTTCTGTTTCAAAGGGCCGGGACTGTCGTTATTGGTCAAAATGACCATTTTTGGTCTCAAAAGGCCGGAAGTGTCGTTTTGGGTCAAAATGACCATTTTTTATCTTACAAGGGCCAGAGGTGTAGTTCTTGGTCAAAATTAACATTCTTTGCTTCCAATAGCCGGGGTGTAGTTTTTGGTCAAAATGGCCATTTTTGGCTTCCAAGAGCCGGAAGTGTCGTTTTTGGTCAAAATTACCATTTTTTGCTTCCATGGGCTAGGAGTGTCAGTTTTGGTCAAAATTACAATTTTTTGGCTTACAAGGGCCGGAAGTGTAATTTTTGGTCAAAATTACCATTTTTTGCTTCCAAGGGCGGCAGTGTCGTTTTGGGTCAAAATTAAAATTTTTGGCTTACAAGGGCCAGGAGTGTAATTTTTGGTCAAAATTACCATTTTTTGGCTTACAGGAGTCGGGAGTGTGGTTTTTGGTCAAAATGGCCATTTTTGGCTTCCAAGAGCCGGAAGTGTCGTTTTTGGTCAAAATTACCATTTTTTGCTTCCATGGGCTAGGAGTGTCAGTTTTGGTCAAAATTACAATTTTTTGGCTTACAAGGGCCGGAAGTGTAGTTTTTGGTCAAAATGACCATTGTTTGCTTCCAAGGGCGGCAGTGTGGTTTTGGGTCAAAAATACAATTTTTGGCTTCAAAGGGCCAGAAGTGTAATTTTTGGTCAAAATTACCATTTTTTGGCTTACAAGGGCCAGGAGTGTCATTTTTGGTCAAAATTACCATTTTTGGCTTACAGGAGTCGGGAGTGTGGTTTTTGGTCAAAATTACCATTTTTTGTCTCAAAGGGAGTGTCGTTTTTGGTAAAAATTACCATTTTCTGTTTCAAAGGGCCGGGACTGTCGTTATTGGTCAAAATGACCATTTTTGGTCTCAAAAGGCCGGAAGTGTCGTTTTGGGTCAAAATGACCATTTTTTATCTTACAAGGGCCAGAAGTGTAGTTCTTGGTCAAAATTAACATTCTTTGCTTCCAATAGCCGGGGTGTAGTTTTTGGTCAAAATGGCCATTTTTGTCTTCCAAGAGCCGGAAGTGTCGTTTTTGGTCAAAATTACCATTTTTTGCTTCCATGGGCTAGGAGTGTCAGTTTTGGTCAAAATTACAATTTTTTGGCTTACAAGGGCCGGAAGTGTAATTTTTGGTCAAAATTACCATTTTTTTCTTCCAAGGGCGGCAGTGTCATTTTGGGTCAAAATTACAATTTTTGGCTTAAAAGGGCCAGGACTGTCATTTTTGGTCAAAATTACCATTTTTGGCTTACAGGAGTCGGGAGTGTGGTTTTTGGTCAAAATTACCATTTTTTGTCTCAAAGGGAGTGTCGTTTTTGGTAAAAATTACCATTTTCTGTTTCAAAGGGCCGGGACTGTCGTTATTGGTCAAAATGACCATTTTTGGTCTCAAAAGGCCGGAAGTGTCGTTTTGGGTCAAAATGACCATTTTTTATCTTACAAGGGCCAGAAGTGTAGTTCTTGGTCAAAATTAACATTCTTTGCTTCCAATAGCCGGGGTGTAGTTTTTGGTCAAAATGGCCATTTTTGGCTTCCAAGAGCCGGAAGTGTCGTTTTTGGTCAAAATTACCATTTTTTGCTTCCATGGGCTAGGAGTGTCAGTTTTGGTCAAAATTACAATTTTTTGGCTTACAAGGGCCGGAAGTGTAATTTTTGGTCAAAATTACCATTTTTTGCTTCCAAGGGCGGCAGTGTCGTTTTGGGTCAAAATTACAATTTTTGGCTTACAAGGGCCAGGAGTGTCATTTTTGGTCAAAATTACCATTTTTGGCTTACAGGAGTCGGGAGTGTGGTTTTTGGTCAAAATGGCCATTTTTGGCTTCCAAGAGCCGGAAGTGTCGTTATTGGTCAAAATGACCATTTTTGGTCTCAAAAGGCCGGAAGTGTCGTTTTCGGTCAAAATGACCATTTTTTATCTTACAAGGGCCAGAAGTGTAGTTTTTGGTCAAAATTACCATTTTTGCTACCAATAGCCGGGGTGTCGTTTTTGGTCAAAATGGCCATTTTTGGCTTCCAAGAGCCGGAAGTGTCGTTTTTGGTCAAAATTACCATTTTTTGCTTCCATGGGCTAGGAGTGTCAGTTTTGGTCAAAATTACAATTTTTTGGCTTACAAGGGCCGGAAGTGTAATTTTTGGTCAAAATTACCATTTTTTGCTTCCAAGGGCGGCAGTGTCATTTTGGGTCAAAATTACAATTTTTGGCTTACAAGGGCCAGGAGTGTAATTTTTGGTCAAAATGACCATTTTTTGGCTTACAAGGGCCAGGAGTGTCATTTTTGGTCAAAATTACCATTTTTGGCTTACAGGAGTCGGGAGTGTGGTTTTTGGTCAAAATTACCATTTTTTGTCTCAAAGGGAGTGTCGTTTTTGGTAAAAATTACCATTTTCTGTTTCAAAGGGCCGGGACTGTCGTTATTGGTCAAAATGACCATTTTTGGTCTCAAAAGGCCGGAAGTGTCGTTTTGGGTCAAAATGACCATTTTTTATCTTACAAGGGCCAGAGGTGTAGTTCTTGGTCAAAATTAACATTCTTTGCTTCCAATAGCCGGGGTGTAGTTTTTGGTCAAAATGGCCATTTTTGGCTTCCAAGAGCCGGAAGTGTCGTTTTTGGTCAAAATTACCATTTTTTGCTTCCATGGGCTAGGAGTGTCAGTTTTGGTCAAAATTACAATTTTTTGGCTTACAAGGGCCGGAAGTGTAATTTTTGGTCAAAATTACCATTTTTTGCTTCCAAGGGCGGCAGTGTCGTTTTGGGTCAAAATTAAAATTTTTGGCTTACAAGGGCCAGGAGTGTAATTTTTGGTCAAAATTACCATTTTTTGGCTTACAGGAGTCGGGAGTGTGGTTTTTGGTCAAAATGGCCATTTTTGGCTTCCAAGAGCCGGAAGTGTCGTTTTTGGTCAAAATTACCATTTTTTGCTTCCATGGGCTAGGAGTGTCAGTTTTGGTCAAAATTACAATTTTTTGGCTTACAAGGGCCGGAAGTGTAGTTTTTGGTCAAAATGACCATTGTTTGCTTCCAAGGGCGGCAGTGTGGTTTTGGGTCAAAAATACAATTTTTGGCTTCAAAGGGCCAGAAGTGTAATTTTTGGTCAAAATTACCATTTTTTGGCTTACAAGGGCCAGGAGTGTCATTTTTGGTCAAAATTACCATTTTTGGCTTACAGGAGTCGGGAGTGTGGTTTTTGGTCAAAATTACCATTTTTTGTCTCAAAGGGAGTGTCGTTTTTGGTAAAAATTACCATTTTCTGTTTCAAAGGGCCGGGACTGTCGTTATTGGTCAAAATGACCATTTTTGGTCTCAAAAGGCCGGAAGTGTCGTTTTGGGTCAAAATGACCATTTTTTATCTTACAAGGGCCAGAAGTGTAGTTCTTGGTCAAAATTAACATTCTTTGCTTCCAATAGCCGGGGTGTAGTTTTTGGTCAAAATGGCCATTTTTGTCTTCCAAGAGCCGGAAGTGTCGTTTTTGGTCAAAATTACCATTTTTTGCTTCCATGGGCTAGGAGTGTCAGTTTTGGTCAAAATTACAATTTTTTGGCTTACAAGGGCCGGAAGTGTAATTTTTGGTCAAAATTACCATTTTTTTCTTCCAAGGGCGGCAGTGTCATTTTGGGTCAAAATTACAATTTTTGGCTTAAAAGGGCCAGGACTGTCATTTTTGGTCAAAATTACCATTTTTGGCTTACAGGAGTCGGGAGTGTGGTTTTTGGTCAAAATTACCATTTTTTGTCTCAAAGGGAGTGTCGTTTTTGGTAAAAATTACCATTTTCTGTTTCAAAGGGCCGGGACTGTCGTTATTGGTCAAAATGACCATTTTTGGTCTCAAAAGGCCGGAAGTGTCGTTTTGGGTCAAAATGATCATTTTTTATCTTACAAGGGCCAGAAGTGTAGTTCTTGGTCAAAATTAACATTCTTTGCTTCCAATAGCCGGGGTGTAGTTTTTGGTCAAAATGGCCATTTTTGGCTTCCAAGAGCCGGAAGTGTCGTTTTTGGTCAAAATTACCATTTTTTGCTTCCATGGGCTAGGAGTGTCAGTTTTGGTCAAAATTACAATTTTTTGGCTTACAAGGGCCGGAAGTGTAATTTTTGGTCAAAATTACCATTTTTTGCTTCCAAGGGCGGCAGTGTCGTTTTGGGTCAAAATTACAATTTTTGGCTTACAAGGGCCAGGAGTGTCATTTTTGGTCAAAATTACCATTTTTGGCTTACAGGAGTCGGGAGTGTGGTTTTTGGTCAAAATGGCCATTTTTGGCTTCCAAGAGCCGGAAGTGTCGTTTTTGGACAAAATTACCATTTTTTGCTTCCATGGGCTAGGAGTGTCAGTTTTGGTCAAAATTAAAATTTTTTGGCTTACAAGGGCCGGAAGTGTAGTTTTTGGTCAAAATGACCATTTTTTGCTTCCAAGGGCGGCAGTGTCGTTTTGGGTCAAAATTACAATTTTTGGCTTCAAAGGGCCAGAAGTGTAATTTTTGGTCAAAATGACCATTTTTTGGCTTACAAGGGCTAGGAGTGTCGTTTTGGGTCAAAATTAAAATTTTTTGCTTCCAAGGGCCAGAAGTGTAATTTTTGGTCAAAATTACCATTTTTTGCTTTCAAGGGCTAGGAGTGTCGTGTTTGGTCAAAATTACCATTTTTTGGCTTACAAGGGCCAGGAGTGTCATTTTTGGTCAAAATGACCATTTTTGGCTTACAGGAGTCGGGAGTGTGGTTTTTGGTCAAAATGGCCATTTTTGGCTTCCAAGAGCCGGAAGTGTCGTTTTTGGACAAAATTACCATTTTTTGCTTCCATGGGCTAGGAGTGTCAGTTTTGGTCAAAATTACAATATTTTGGCTTACAAGGGCCGGAAGTGTAGTTTTTGGTCAAAATGACCATTTTTTGCTTCCAAGGGCGGCAGTGTCGTTTTGGGTCAAAATTACAATTTTTGGCTTCAAAGGGCCAGAAGTGTAATTTTTGGTCAAAATGACCATTTTTTAGCTTACAAGGGCCAGGAGTGTCGTTTTGGGTCAAAATTAACATTTTTTGCTTCCAAGGGCCAGAAGTGTAATTTTTGGTCAAAATTACCATTTTTTTGCTTTCAAGGGCTAGGAGTGTCGTGTTTGGTCAAAATTACCATTTTTTAGCTTACAAGGGTCAGGAGTGTCATTTTTGGTCAAAATTACCATTTTTGACTTACAGGAGTCGGGAGTGTGGTTTTTGGTCAAAGTTACCATTTTTTGTCTCAAAGGGAGTGTCGTTTTTGGTAAAAATTACCATTTTCTGTTTCAAAGAGCCGGGACTGTCGTTATTGGTCAAAATGACCATTTTTGGTCTCAAAGGCCGGAAGTGTCGTTTTGGGTCAAAATGACCATTTTTTATCTTACAAGTGCCAGAAGTGTAGTTTTTGGTCAAAATTACAATTTTTTGCTTCCGAGGGCTGCGAGTGTCATTTTGGGACAAAGTGACCATTTTTGGCTTCCAAGGGGCAGGAGTGTAGTTTTTGGTCAAAATTGCCATTTTTTGCTTCCAATAGCTGGGGTGTCGTTTTTGGTCAAAATGGCCATTTTTGGCTTCGAAGAGCCGGAAGGGTCGTTTTTGGTCAAAATTACCATTTTTTGCTTCCATGGGCTAGGAGTGTCAGTTTTGGTCAAAATTACAATTTTTTGGCTTACAAGGGCCGGAAGTGTAGTTTTTGGTCAAAATTACCATTTTTTGCTTCCAAGGGCCAGAAGTGTAATTTTTGGTCAAAATGACCATTTTTTGGCTTACAAGGGCCAGGAGTGTCATTTTTGTTCAAAATTACCATTTTTGGCTTACAGGAGTCGGGAGTGTGGTTTTTGGTCAAAATTACCATTTTTTGTCTCAAAGGGAGTGTCATTTTTGGTAAAAATTACCATTTTCTGTTTCAAAGGGCCGGGACTGTCGTTATTGGTCAAAATTACCATTTTTGGTCTCAAAAGGCCGGAAGTGTCGTTTTGGGTCAAAATGACCATTTTTTATCTTACAAGGGCCAGAAGTGTAGTTCTTGGTCAAAATTATCATTATTTTCTTCCAACAGCCGGGGTGTCGTTTTTGGTCAAAATGGCCATTTTTGGCTTCCAAGAGCCGGAAGTGTCGTTTTTGGTCAAAATTACCATTTTTTGCTTCCATGGGCTAGGAGTGTCAGTTTTGGTCAAAATTAAAATTTTTTGGCTTACAAGGGCCGGAAGTGTAGTTTTTGGTCAAAATGACCATTTTTTGTTTCCAAGGGCGGCAGTGTCGTTTTGGATCAAAATTACAATTTTTGGCTTACAAGGGCCAGGAGTGTCATTTTTGGTCAAAATTACCATTTTTGGCTTACAGGAGTCGGGAGTGTGGTTTTTGGTCAAAATGGCCATTTTTGGCTTCCAAGAGCCGGAAGTGTCGTTTTTGGACAAGATTACCATTTTTTGCTTCCATGGGCTAGGAGTGTCAGTTTTGGTCAAAATTAAAATTTTTTGGCTTACAAGGGCCGGAAGTGTAGTTTTTGGTCAAAATGACCATTTTTTGTTTCCAAGGGCGGCAGTGTCGTTTTGGATCAAAATTATAATTTTTGGCTTCAAAGGGCCAGAAGTGTAATTTTTGGTCAAAATGACCATTTTTTGGCTTACAAGGGCCAGGAGTGTCATTTTTGGTCAAAATTACCATTTTTGGCTTACAGGAGTCGGGAGTGTGGTTTTTGGTCAAAATTACCATTTTTTGTCTCAAAGGGAGTGTCGTTTTTGGTAAAAATTACCATTTTCTGTTTCAAAGGGCCGGGACTGTCGTTATTGGTCAAAATGACCATTTTTGGTCTCAAAAGGCCGGAAGTGTCGTTTTGGGTCAAAATGACCATTTTTTATCTTACAAGGGCCAGAAGTGTAGTTCTTGGTCAAAATTAACATTCTTTGCTTCCAATAGCCGGGGTGTAGTTTTTGGTCAAAATGGCCATTTTTGGCTTCCAAGAGCCGGAAGGGTCGTTTTTGGTCAAAATTAACATTTTTTGCTTCCATGGGCTAGGAGTGTCAGTTTTGGTCAAAATGACCATTTTTTGGCTTACAAGGGCCAGGAGTGTCATTTTTGGTCAAAATTACCATTTTTGGCTTACAGGAGTCGGGAGTGTGGTTTTTGGTCAAAATTACCATTTTTTGTCTCAAAGGGAGTGTCGTTTTTGATAAAAATTACCATTTTCTGTTTCAAAGGGCCGGGACTGTCGTTATTGGTCAAAATGACCATTTTTGGTCTCAAAAGGCCGGAAGTGTCGTTTTCGGTCAAAATGACCATTTTTTATCTTACAAGGGCCAGAAGTGTAGTTTTTGGTCAAAATTACCATTTTTGCTACCAATAGCCGGGGTGTCGTTTTTGGTCAAAATGGCCATTTTTGGCTTCCAAGAGCCGGAAGTGTCGTTTTTGGTCAAAATTACCATTTTTTGCTTCCATGGGCTAGGAGTGTCAGTTTTGGTCAAAATTACAATTTTTTGGCTTACAAGGGCCGGAAGTGTAATTTTTGGTCAAAATTACCATTTTTTGCTTCCAAGGGCGGCAGTGTCATTTTGGGTCAAAATTACAATTTTTGGCTTAAAAGGGCCAGGACTGTCATTTTTGGTCATAATTACCATTTTTGGCTGACAGGAGTCGGGAGTGTGGTTTTTGGTCAAAATGGCCATTTTTGGCTTCCAAGAGTCGGAAGTGTCGTTTTTGGTCAAAATTACCATTTTTTTGCTTCCATGGGCTAGGAGTGTCAGTTTTGGTCAAAATTACAATTTTTTGGCTTACAAGGGCCGAAAGTGTAATTTTTGGTCAAAAGTACCATTTTTTGCTTCCAAGGGCGGCAGTGTCATTTTGGGTCAAAATTACAATTTTTGGCTTACAAGGGCCAGGAGTGTCATTTTTGGTCATAATTACCATTTTTGGCTGACAGGAGTCGGGGGTGTGGTTTTTTGTCAAAATGGCCATTTTTGGCTTCCAAGAGCCGGAAGTGTCGTTTTTGGACAAAATTACCATTTTTTGCTTCCATGGGCTAGGAGTGTCAGTTTTGGTCAAAATGACCATTTTTTGGCTTACAAGGGCCAGGAGTGTCATTTTTGGTCAAAATTACCATTTTTGGCTTACAGGAGTCGGGAGTGTGGTTTTTGGTCAAAATTACCATTTTTTGTCTCAAAGGGAGTGTCGTTTTTGATAAAAATTACCATTTTCTGTTTCAAAGGGCCGGGACTGTCGTTATTGGTCAAAATGACCATTTTTGGTCTCAAAAGGCCGGAAGTGTCGTTTTGGGTCAAAATGACCATTTTTTATCTTACAAGGGCCAGAAGTGTAGTTCTTGGTCAAAATTAACATTCTTTGCTTCCAATAGCCGGGGTGTAGTTTTTGGTCAAAATGGCCATTTTTGTCTTCCAAGAGCCGGAAGTGTCGTTTTTGGTCAAAATTACCATTTTTTGATTCCAAGGGCGGCAGTGTCATTTTGGGTCAAAATTACAATTTTTGGCTTAAAAGGGCCAGGACTGTCATTTTTGGTCATAATTACCATTTTTGGCTGACAAGAGTCGGGAGTGTGGTTTTTGGTCAAAATGGCCATTTTTGGCTTCCAAGAGTCGGAAGTGTCGTTTTTGGTCAAAATTACCATTTTTTTGCTTCCATGGGCTAGGAGTGTCAGTTTTGGTCAAAATTACAATTTTTTGGCTTACAAGGGCCGAAAGTGCAATTTTTGGTCAAAAGTACCATTTTTGCTTCCAAGGGCGGCAGTGTCATTTTGGGTCAAAATTACAATTTTTGGCTTACAAGGGCCAGGAGTGTCATTTTTGGTCATAATTACCATTTTTGGCTGACAGGAGTCGGGAGTGTGGTTTTTGGTCAAAATGGCCATTTTTGGCTTCCAAGAGCTGGAAGTGTCGTTTTTGGTCAAAATTACAATTTTTTGCTTCCATGGGCTAGGAGTGTCAGTTTTGGTCAAAATTACAATTTTTTGGCTTACAAGGGCCGGAAGTGTAGTTTTTGGTCAAAATGACCATTTTTTGCTTCCAGTGTCGTTTTGGGTCAAAATTACCATTTTTGGCTTCAAAGGGCCAGAAGTGTAATTTTTGGTCAAAATGACCATTTTTTGGCTTACAAGGGCCAGGAGTGTCATTTTTGGTCAAAATTACCATTTTTGGCTTACAGGAGTCGGGAGTGTGGTTTTTGGTCAAAATTACCATTTTTTGTCTCAAAGGGAGTGTCGTTTTTGGTAAAAATTACCATTTTCTGTTTCAAAGGGCCGGGACTGTCGTTATTGGTCAAAATGACCATTTTTGGTCTCAAAAGGCCGGAAGTGTCGTTTTGGGTCAAAATGACCATTTTTTATCTTACAAGGGCCAGAAGTGTAGTTCTTGGTCAAAATTAACATTCTTTGCTTCCAATAGCCGGGGTGTAGTTTTTGGTCAAAATGGCCATTTTTGTCTTCCAAGAGCCGGAAGTGTCGTTTTTGGTCAAAATTACCATTTTTTGCTTCCATGGGCTAGGAGTGTCAGTTTTGGTCAAAATTACAATTTTTTGGCTTACAAGGGCCGGAAGTGTAATTTTTGGTCAAAATTACCATTTTTTCTTCCAAGGGCGGCAGTGTCATTTTGGGTCAAAATTACAATTTTTGGCTTAAAAGGGCCAGGACTGTCATTTTTGGTCAAAATTACCATTTTTGGCTTACAGGAGTCGGGAGTGTGGTTTTTGGTCAAAATTACCATTTTTTGTCTCAAAGGGAGTGTCGTTTTTGGTAAAAATTACCATTTTCTGTTTCAAAGGGCCGGGACTGTCGTTATTGGTCAAAATGACCATTTTTGGTCTCAAAAGGCCGGAAGTGTCGTTTTGGGTCAAAATGACCATTTTTTATCTTACAAGGGCCAGAAGTGTAGTTCTTGGTCAAAATTAACATTCTTTGCTTCCAATAGCCGGGGTGTAGTTTTTGGTCAAAATGGCCATTTTTGGCTTCCAAGAGCCGGAAGTGTCGTTTTTGGTCAAAATTACCATTTTTTGCTTCCATGGGCTAGGAGTGTCAGTTTTGGTCAAAATTAAAATTTTTTGGCTTACAAGGGCCGGAAGTGTAATTTTTGGTCAAAATTACCATTTTTTTCTTCCAAGGGCGGCAGTGTCATTTTGGGTCAAAATTACAATTTTTGGCTTAAAAGGGCCAGGACTGTCATTTTTGGTCATAATTACCATTTTTGGCTGACAGGAGTCGGGAGTGTGGTTTTTGGTCAAAATGGCCATTTTTGTCTTCCAAGAGCCGGAAGTGTCGTTTTTGGTCAAAATTACCATTTTTTGATTCCAAGGGCGGCAGTGTCATTTTGGGTCAAAATTACAATTTTTGGCTTAAAAGGGCCAGGACTGTCATTTTTGGTCATAATTTCCATTTTTGGCTGACAGGAGTCGGGAGTGTGGTTTTTGGTCAAAATGGCCATTTTGGCTTCCAAGAGTCGGAAGTGTCGTTTTTGGTCAAAATTACCATTTTTTTGCTTCCATGGGCTAGGAGTGTCAGTTTTGGTCAAAATTACAATTTTTTGGCTTACAAGGGCCGAAAGTGTAATTTTTGGTCAAAAGTACCATTTTTTGCTTCCAAGGGCGGCAGTGTCATTTTGGGTCAAAATTACAATTTTTGGCTTACAAGGGCCAGGAGTGTCATTTTTGGTCATAATTACCATTTTTGGCTGACAGGAGTCGGGAGTGTGGTTTTTGGTCAAAATGGCATTTTTGGCTTTCCAAGAGCTGGAAGTGTCGTTTTTGGTCAAAATTACAATTTTTTGCTTCCATGGGCTAGGAGTGTCAGTTTTGGTCAAAATTACAATTTTTTGGCTTACAAGGGCCGGAAGTGTAGTTTTTGGTCAAAATGACCATTTTTTGCTTCCAGTGTCGTTTTGGGTCAAAATTACCATTTTTGGCTTCAAAGGGCCAGAAGTGTAATTTTTGGTCAAAATGACCATTTTTTGGCTTACAAGGGCCAGGAGTGTCATTTTTGGTCAAAATTACCATTTTTGGCTTACAGGAGTCGGGAGTGTGGTTTTTGGTCAAAATTACCATTTTTTGTCTCAAAGGGAGTGTCGTTTTTGGTAAAAATTACCATTTTCTGTTTCAAAGGGCCGGGACTGTCGTTATTGGTCAAAATGACCATTTTTGGTCTCAAAAGGCCGGAAGTGTCGTTTTGGGTCAAAATGACATTTTTTATCTTACAAGGGCCAGAAGTGTAGTTCTTGGTCAAAATTAACATTCTTTGCTTCCAATAGCCGGGGTGTAGTTTTTGGTCAAAATGGCCATTTTTGTCTTCCAAGAGCCGGAAGTGTCGTTTTTGGTCAAAATTACCATTTTTTGCTTCCATGGGCTAGGAGTGTCAGTTTTGGTCAAAATTACAATTTTTTTGGCTTACAAGGGCCGGAAGTGTAATTTTTGGTCAAAATTACCATTTTTTTCTTCCAAGGGCGGCAGTGTCATTTTGGGTCAAAGTTACAATTTTTGGCTTAAAAGGGCCAGGACTGTCATTTTTGGTCAAAATTACCATTTTTGGCTTACAGGAGTCGGGAGTGTGGTTTTTTGGTCAAAATTACCATTTTTTGTCTCAAAGGGAGTGTCGTTTTTGGTAAAAATTACCATTTTCTGTTCAAAGGGCCGGGACTGTCGTTATTGGTCAAAATGACCATTTTTGGTCTCAAAAGGCCGGAAGTGTCGTTTTGGGTCAAAATGACCATTTTTTATCTTACAAGGGCCCAGAAGTGTAGTTCTTGGTCAAAATTAACATTCTTTGCTTCCAATAGCCGGGGTGTAGTTTTTGGTCAAAATGGCCATTTTTGGCTTCCAAGAGCCGGAAGTGTCGTTTTTGGTCAAAATTACCATTTTTTGCTTCCATGGGCTAGGAGTGTCAGTTTTGGTCAAAATTAAAATTTTTTGGCTTACAAGGGCCGGAAGTGTAATTTTTGGTCAAAATTACCATTTTTTTCCTTCCAAGGGCGGCAGTGTCATTTTGGGTCAAAATTACAATTTTTGGCTTAAAAGGGCCAGGACTGTCATTTTTGGTCATAATTACCATTTTTGGCTGACAGGAGTCGGGAGTGTGGTTTTTGGTCAAAATGGCCATTTTTGTCTTCCAAGAGCCGGAAGTGTCGTTTTTGGTCAAAATTACCATTTTTTTGATTCCAAGGGCGGCAGTGTCATTTTGGGTCAAAATTACAATTTTTGGCTTAAAAGGGCCAGGACTGTCATTTTTGGTCATAATTTCCATTTTTGGCTGACAGGAGTCGGGAGTGTGGTTTTTGGTCAAAATGGCCATTTTTGGCTTCCAAGAGTCGGAAGTGTCGTTTTTGGTCAAAATTACCATTTTTTTGCTTCCATGGGCTAGGAGTGTCAGTTTTGGTCAAAATTACAATTTTTTGGCTTACAAGGGCCGAAAGTGTAATTTTTGGTCAAAAGTACCATTTTTTGCTTCCAAGGGCGGCAGTGTCATTTTGGGTCAAAATTACAATTTTTGGCTTACAAGGGCCAGGAGTGTCATTTTTGGTCATAATTACCATTTTTGGCTGACAGGAGTCGGGAGTGTGGGTTTTTGGTCAAAATGGCCATTTTTGGCTTCCAAGAGCTGGAAGTGTCGTTTTTGGTCAAAATTACAATTTTTTGCTTCCATGGGCTAGGAGTGTCAGTTTTGGTCAAAATTACAATTTTTTGGCTTACAAGGGCCGGAAGTGTAGTTTTTGGTCAAAAATGACCATTTTTTGCTTCCAGTGTCGTTTTGGGTCAAAATTACCATTTTTGGCTTCAAAGGGCCAGAAGTGTAATTTTTGGTCAAAATGACCATTTTTTGGCTTACAAGGGCCAGGAGTGTCATTTTTGGTCAAAATTACCATTTTTGGCTTACAGGAGTCGGGAGTGTGGTTTTTGGTCAAAATTACCATTTTTTGTCTCAAAGGGAGTGTCGTTTTTGGTAAAAATTACCATTTTCTGTTTCAAAGGGCCGGGACTGTCGTTATTGGTCAAAATGACCATTTTTGGTCTCAAAAGGCCGGAAGTGTCGTTTTGGGTCAAAATGACCATTTTTTATCTTACAAAGGGCCAGAAGTGTAGTTCTTGGTCAAAATTAACATTCTTTGCTTCCAATAGCCGGGGTGTAGTTTTTGGTCAAAATGGCCATTTTTGTCTTCCAAGAGCCGGAAGTGTCGTTTTTGGTCAAAATTACCATTTTTTGCTTCCATGGGCTAGGAGTGTCAGTTTTGGTCAAAATTACAATTTTTTGGCTTACAAGGGCCGGAAGTGTAATTTTTGGTCAAAATTACCATTTTTTTCTTCCCAAGGGCGGCAGTGTCATTTTGGGTCAAAATTACAATTTTTGGCTTAAAAGGGCCAGGACTGTCATTTTTGGTCAAAATTACCATTTTTGGCTTACAGGAGTCGGGAGTGTGGTTTTGGTCAAAATTACCATTTTTTGTCTCAAAGGGAGTGTCGTTTTTGGTAAAAATTACCATTTTCTGTTTCAAAGGGCCGGGACTGTCGTTATTGGTCAAAATGACCATTTTGGTCTCCAAAAGGCCGGAAGTGTCGTTTTGGGTCAAAATGACCATTTTTTATCTTACAAGGGCCAGAAGTGTAGTTCTTGGTCAAAATTAACATTCTTTGCTTCCAATAGCCGGGGTGTAGTTTTTGGTCAAAATGGCCATTTTTGTCTTCCAAGAGCCGGAAGTGTCGTTTTTGGTCAAAATTACCATTTTTTTGCTTCCATGGGCTAGGAGTGTCAGTTTTGGTCAAAATTACCATTTTTTGCTTACAAGGGCTGAAAGTGTAATTTTTGGTCAAAAGTACCATTTTTTGCTTCCAAGGGCGGCAGTGTCATTTTGGGTCAAAATTACAATTTTTGGCTTACAAGGGCCAGGACTGTCATTTTTGGTCATAATTACCATTTTTGGCTGACAGGAGTCGGGAGTGTGGTTTTTGGTCAAAATGGCCATTTTTGGCTTCCAAGAGCTGGAAGTGTCGTTTTTGGTCAAAATTACAATTTTTTGCTTCCATGGGCTAGGAGTGTCAGTTTTGGTCAAAATTACAATTTTTTGGCTTACAAGGGCCGGAAGTGTAGTTTTTGGTCAAAATGACCATTTTTTGCTTCCAAGGGCGGCAGTGTCGTTTTGGGTCAAAATTACCATTTTTGGCTTCAAAGGGCCAGAAGTGTAATTTTTGGTCAAAATGACCATTTTTTAGCTTACAAGGGTCAGGAGTGTCATTTTTGGTCAAAATTACCATTTTTGGCTTACAGGAGTCGGGAGTGTGGTTTTTGGTCAAAATTACCATTTTTTGTCTCAAAGGGAGTGTCATTTTTGGTAAAAATTACCATTTTCTGTTTCAAAGGGCCGGGACTGTCGTTATTGGTCAAAATGACCATTTTTGGTCTCAAAAGGCCGGAAGTGTCGTTTTGGGTCAAAATGACCATTTTTTATCTTACAAGGGCCAGAAGTGTAGTTCTTGGTCAACATTATCATTTTTTGCTTCCAATAGCCGATGTGTCGTTTTTGGTCAAAATGGCCATTTTTGGCTTCCAAGAGCCGGAAGTGTCGTTTTTGGTCAAAATTACCATTTTTTGCTTCCATGGGCTAGGAGTGTCAGTTTTGGTCAAAATTACAATTTTTTGGCTTACAAGGGCCGGAAGTGTAGTTTTTGGTCAAAATTACCATTTTTTGCTTCCAAGGGCGGCAGTGTCGTTTTGGGTCAAAATTACAATTTTTGGCTTACAAGGGCCAGGAGTGTCATTTTTGGTCAAAATTACAATTTTTGGCTTACAGGAGTCGGGAGTGTGGTTTTTGGTCAAAATGGCCATTTTTGGCTTCCAAGAGCCGGAAGTGTCGTTTTTGGACAAAATTACCATTTTTTGCTTCCATGGGCTAGGAGTGTCAGTTTTGGTCAAAATTAAAATTTTTTGGCATACAAGGGCCGGAAGTGTAGTTTTTGGTCAAAATGACCATTTTTTGCTTCCAAGGGCGGCAGTGTCGTTTTGGGTCAAAATTACAATTTTTGGCTTCAAAGGGCCAGAAGTGTAATTTTTGGTCAAAATGACCATTTTTTGGCTTACAAGGGCCAGGAGTGTCGTTTTGGGTCAAAATTAACATTTTTTGCTTCCAAGGGCCAGAAGTGTAATTTTTGGTCAAAATTACCATTTTTTGCTTTCAAGGGCTAGGAGTGTCGTGTTTGGTCAAAATTACCATTTTTTGGCTTACAAGGGCCAGGAGTGTCATTTTTGGTCAAAATTACCATTTTTGGCTTACATGAGTCGGGAGTGTGGTTTTTGGTCAAAATGGCCATTTTTGGCTTCCAAGAGCCGGAAGTGTCGTTTTTGGACAAAATTACCATTTTTTGCTTCCATGGGCTAGGAGTGTCAGTTTTGGTCAAAATTACAATATTTTGGCTTACAAGGGCCGGAAGTGTAGTTTTTGGTCAAAATGACCATTTTTTGCTTCCAAGGGCGGCAGTGTCGTTTTGGGTCAAAATTACAATTTTTGGCTTCAAAGGGCCAGAAGTGTAATTTTTGGTCAAAATGACCATTTTTTGGCTTACAAGGGCCAGGAGTGTCGTTTTGGGTCAAAATTAACATTTTTTGCTTCAAAGGGCCAGAAGTGTAATTTTTGGTCAAAATTACCATTTTTTTGCTTTCAAGGGCTAGGAGTGTCGTGTTTGGTCAAAATTACCATTTTTTAGCTTACAAGGGTCAGGAGTGTCATTTTTGATCAAAATTACCATTTTTGACTTACAGGAGTCGGGAGTGTGGTTTTTGGTCAAAGTTACCATTTTTTGTCTCAAAGGGAGTGTCGTTTTTGGTAAAAATTACCATTTTCTGTTTCAAAGAGCCGGGACTGTCGTTATTGGTCAAAATGACCATTTTTGGTCTCAAAAGGCCGGAAGTGTCGTTTTGGGTCAAAATGACCATTTTTTATCTTACAAGTGCCAGAAGTGTAGTTTTTGGTCAAAATTACAATTTTTTGCTTCCGAGGGCTGCGAGTGTCATTTTGGGACAAAGTGACCATTTTTGGCTTCCAAGGGGCAGGAGTGTAGTTTTTGGTCAAAATTAACATTCTTTGCTTCCAATAGCCGGGGTGTAGTTTTTGGTCAAAATGGCCATTTTTGGCTTCCAAGAGCTGGAAGTGTCGTTTTTGGTCAAAATTACAATTTTTTGCTTCCATGGGCTAGGAGTGTCAGTTTTGGTCAAAATTACAATTTTTTGGCTTACAAGGGCCGGAAGTGTAGTTTTTGGTCAAAATGACCATTTTTTGGCTTACAAGGGCCAGGAGTGTCATTTTTGGTCAAAATTACCATTTTTGGCTTACAGGAGTCGGGAGTGTGGTTTTTGGTCAAAATTACCATTTTTTGTCTTAAAGGGAGTGTCGTTTTTGGTAAAAATTACCATTTTCTGTTTCAAAGGGCCCGGACTGTCGTTATTGGTCAAAATGACCATTTTTGGTCTCAAAAGGCCGGAAGTGTCGTTTTGGGTCAAAATTACCATTTTTTATCTTACAAGGGCCAGAAGTGTAGTTCTTGGTCAAAATTAACATTCTTTGCTTCCAATAGCCGGGGTGTAGTTTTTGGTCAAAATGGCCATTTTTGGCTTCCAAGAGCCGGAAGTGTCGTTTTTGGTCAAAATTACCATTTTTTGCTTCCATGGGCTAGGAGTGTCAGTTTTGGTCAAAATTACAATTTTTTGGCTTACAAGGGCCGGAAGTGTAGTTTTTGGTCAAAATTACCATTTTTTGCTTCCAAGGGCGGCAGTGTCGTTTTGGGTCAAAATTACAATTTTTGGCTTCAAAGGGCCAGAAGTGTAATTTTTGGTCAAAATGACCATTTTTTGGCTTACAAGGGCCAGGAGTGTCATTTTTGGTCAAAATTACCATTTTTGGCTTACAGGAGTCGGGAGTGTGGTTTTTGGTCAAAATTACCATTTTTTTGTCTCAAAGGGAGTGTCGTTTTTGGTAAAAATTACCATTTTCTGTTTCAAAGGGCCGGGACTGTCGTTAATGGTCAAAATGACCATTTTTGGTCTCAAAAGGCCGGAAGTGTCGTTTTGGGTCAAAATGACCATTTTTTATCTTACAAGGGCCAGAAGTGTAGTTCTTGGTCAAAATTAACATTCTTTGCTTCCAATAGCCGGGGTGTAGTTTTTGGTCAAAATGGCCATTTTTGGCTTCCAAGAGCCGGAAGTGTCGTTTTTGGTCAAAATTACCATTTTTTGCTTCCATGGGCTAGGAGTGTCAGTTTTGGTCAAAATTACAATTTTTTTGGCTTACAAGGGCCGGAAGTGTAGTTTTTGGTCAAAATTACCATTTTTTGCTTCCAAGGGCGTCAGTGTCGTTTTGGGTCAAAATTACAATTTTTGGCTTACAAGGGCCAGGAGTGTCATTTTTGGTCAAAATTACAATTTTTGGCTTACAGGAGTCGGGAGTGTGGTTTTTGGTCAAAATGGCCATTTTTGGCTTCCAAGAGCCGGAAGTGTCGTTTTTGGACAAAATTACCATTTTTTGCTTCCATGGGCTAGGAGTGTCAGTTTTGGTCAAAATTAAAATTTTTTGGCATACAAGGGCCGGAAGTGTAGTTTTTGGTCAAAATGACCATTTTTTGCTTCCAAGGGCGGCAGTGTCGTTTTGGGTCAAAATTACAATTTTTGGCTTCAAAGGGCCAGAAGTGTAATTTTTGGTCAAAATGACCATTTTTTGGCTTACAAGGGCCAGGAGTGTCGTTTTGGGTCAAAATTAACATTTTTTGCTTCCAAGGGCCAGAAGTGTAATTTTTGGTCAAAATTACCATTTTTTTGCTTTCAAGGGCTAGGAGTGTCGTGTTTGGTCAAAATTACCATTTTTTGGCTTACAAGGGCCAGGAGTGTCATTTTTGGTCAAAATTACCATTTTTGGCTTACATGAGTCGGGAGTGTGGTTTTTGGTCAAAATGGCCATTTTTGGCTTCCAAGAGCCGGAAGTGTCGTTTTTGGACAAAATTACCATTTTTTGCTTCCATGGGCTAGGAGTGTCAGTTTTGGTCAAAATTACAATATTTTGGCTTACAAGGGCCGGAAGTGTAGTTTTTGGTCAAAATGACCATTTTTTGCTTCCAAGGGCGGCAGTGTCGTTTTGGGTCAAAATTACAATTTTTGGCTTCAAAGGGCCAGAAGTGTAATTTTTGGTCAAAATGACCATTTTTTGGCTTACAAGGGCCAGGAGTGTCGTTTTGGGTCAAAATTAACATTTTTTGCTTCAAAGGGCCAGAAGTGTAATTTTTGGTCAAAATTACCATTTTTTTGCTTTCAAGGGCTAGGAGTGTCGTGTTTGGTCAAAATTACCATTTTTTAGCTTACAAGGGTCAGGAGTGTCATTTTTGATCAAAATTACCATTTTTGACTTACAGGAGTCGGGAGTGTGGTTTTTGGTCAAAGTTACCATTTTTTGTCTCAAAGGGAGTGTCGTTTTTGGTAAAAATTACCATTTTCTGTTTCAAAGAGCCGGGACTGTCGTTATTGGTCAAAATGACCATTTTTGGTCTCAAAAGGCCGGAAGTGTCGTTTTGGGTCAAAATGACCATTTTTTATCTTACAAGTGCCAGAAGTGTAGTTTTTGGTCAAAATTACAATTTTTTGCTTCCGAGGGCTGCGAGTGTCATTTTGGGACAAAGTGACCATTTTTGGCTTCCAAGGGGCAGGAGTGTAGTTTTTGGTCAAAATTAACATTCTTTGCTTCCAATAGCCGGGGTGTAGTTTTTGGTCAAAATGGCCATTTTTGGCTTCCAAGAGCTGGAAGTGTCGTTTTTGGTCAAAATTACAATTTTTTGCTTCCATGGGCTAGGAGTGTCAGTTTTGGTCAAAATTACAATTTTTTGGCTTACAAGGGCCGGAAGTGTAGTTTTTGGTCAAAATGACCATTTTTTGGCTTACAAGGGCCAGGAGTGTCATTTTTGGTCAAAATTACCATTTTTGGCTTACAGGAGTCGGGAGTGTGGTTTTTGGTCAAAATTACCATTTTTTGTCTTAAAGGGAGTGTCGTTTTTGGTAAAAATTACCATTTTCTGTTTCAAAGGGCCCGGACTGTCGTTATTGGTCAAAATGACCATTTTTGGTCTCAAAAGGCCGGAAGTGTCGTTTTGGGTCAAAATTACCATTTTTTATCTTACAAGGGCCAGAAGTGTAGTTCTTGGTCAAAATTAACATTCTTTGCTTCCAATAGCCGGGGTGTAGTTTTTGGTCAAAATGGCCATTTTTGGCTTCCAAGAGCCGGAAGTGTCGTTTTTGGTCAAAATTACCATTTTTTGCTTCCATGGGCTAGGAGTGTCAGTTTTGGTCAAAATTACAATTTTTGGCTTACAAGGGCCGGAAGTGTAGTTTTTGGTCAAAATTACCATTTTTTGCTTCCAAGGGCGGCAGTGTCGTTTTGGGTCAAAATTACAATTTTTGGCTTCAAAGGGCCAGAAGTGTAATTTTTGGTCAAAATGACCATTTTTTGGCTTACAAGGGCCAGGAGTGTCATTTTTGGTCAAAATTACCATTTTTGGCTTACAGGAGTCGGGAGTGTGGTTTTTGGTCAAAATTACCATTTTTTTGTCTCAAAGGGAGTGTCGTTTTTGGTAAAAATTACCATTTTCTGTTTCAAAGGGCCGGGACTGTCGTTAATGGTCAAAATGACCATTTTTGGTCTCAAAAGGCCGGAAGTGTCGTTTTGGGTCAAAATGACCATTTTTTATCTTACAAGGGCCAGAAGTGTAGTTCTTGGTCAAAATTAACATTCTTTGCTTCCAATAGCCGGGGTGTAGTTTTTGGTCAAAATGGCCATTTTTGGCTTCCAAGAGCCGGAAGTGTCGTTTTTGGTCAAAATTACCATTTTTTGCTTCCATGGGCTAGGAGTGTCAGTTTTGGTCAAAATTACAATTTTTTGGCTTACAAGGGCCGGAAGTGTAGTTTTTGGTCAAAATTACCATTTTTTGCTTCCAAGGGCGTCAGTGTCGTTTTGGGTCAAAATTACAATTTTTGGCTTACAAGGGCCAGGAGTGTCATTTTTGGTCAAAATTACAATTTTTGGCTTACAGGAGTCGGGAGTGTGGTTTTTGGTCAAAATGGCCATTTTTGGCTTCCAAGAGCCGGAAGTGTCGTTTTTGGACAAAATTACCATTTTTTGCTTCCATGGGCTAGGAGTGTCAGTTTTGGTCAAAATTAAAAATTTTTGGCATACAAGGGCCGGAAGTGTAGTTTTTGGTCAAAATGACCATTTTTTGCTTCCAAGGGCGGCAGTGTCGTTTTGGGTCAAAATTACAATTTTTGGCTTCAAAGGGCCAGAAGTGTAATTTTTGGTCAAAATGACCATTTTTTGGCTTACAAGGGCCAGGAGTGTCGTTTTGGGTCAAAATTAACATTTTTTGCTTCCAAGGGCCAGAAGTGTAATTTTTGGTCAAAATTACCATTTTTTTGCTTTCAAGGGCTAGGAGTGTCGTGTTTGGTCAAAATTACCATTTTTTGGCTTACAAGGGCCAGGAGTGTCATTTTTGGTCAAAATTACCATTTTTGGCTTACAGGAGTCGGGAGTGTGGTTTTTGGTCAAAATGGCCATTTTTGGCTTCCAAGAGCCGGAAGTGTCGTTTTTGGACAAAATTACCATTTTTTGCTTCCATGGGCTAGGAGTGTCAGTTTTGGTCAAAATTACAATATTTTGGCTTACAAGGGCCGGAAGTGTAGTTTTTGGTCAAAATGACCATTTTTTGCTTCCAAGGGCGGCAGTGTCGTTTTGGGTCAAAATTACAATTTTTGGCTTCAAAGGGCCAGAAGTGTAATTTTTGGTCAAAATGACCATTTTTGGCTTACAAGGGCCAGGAGTGTCGTTTTGGGTCAAAATTAACATTTTTTGCTTCAAAGGGCCAGAAGTGTAATTTTTGGTCAAAATTACCATTTTTTTGCTTTCAAGGGCTAGGAGTGTCGTGTTTGGTCAAAATTACCATTTTTTAGCTTACAAGGGTCAGGAGTGTCATTTTTGATCAAAATTACCATTTTTGACTTACAGGAGTCGGGAGTGTGGTTTTTGGTCAAAGTTACCATTTTTTGTCTCAAAGGGAGTGTCGTTTTTGGTAAAAATTACCATTTTCTGTTTCAAAGAGCCGGGACTGTCGTTATTGGTCAAAATGACCATTTTTGGTCTCAAAAGGCCGGAAGTGTCGTTTTGGGTCAAAATGACCATTTTTTATCTTACAAGTGCCAGAAGTGTAGTTTTTGGTCAAAATTACAATTTTTTGCTTCCGAGGGCTGCGAGTGTCATTTTGGGACAAAGTGACCATTTTTGGCTTCCAAGGGGCAGGAGTGTAGTTTTTGGTCAAAATTAACATTCTTTGCTTCCAATAGCCGGGGTGTAGTTTTTGGTCAAAATGGCCATTTTTGGCTTCCAAGAGCCGGAAGTGTCGTTTTTGGTCAAAATTACCATTTTTTGCTTCCATGGGCTAGGAGTGTCAGTTTTGGTCAAAATTACAATTTTTTGGCTTACAAGGGCCGGAAGTGTAGTTTTTGGTCAAAATTACCATTTTTTGCTTCCAAGGGCGTCAGTGTCGTTTTGGGTCAAAATTACAATTTTTGGCTTACAAGGGCCAGGAGTGTCATTTTTGGTCAAAATTACAATTTTTGGCTTACAGGAGTCGGGAGTGTGGTTTTTGGTCAAAATGGCCATTTTTGGCTTCCAAGAGCCGGAAGTGTCGTTTTTGGTCAAAATGACCATTTTTTGCTTCCAAGGGCGGCAGTGTCGTTTTGGGTCAAAATAACAATTTTTGGCTTCAAAGGGCCAGAAGTGTAATTTTTGGTCAAAATTACCATTTTTTGGCTTACAAGGGCCAGGAGTGTCGTTTTGGGTCAAAATTAACATTTTTTGCTTCCAAGGGCCAGAAGTGTAATTTTTGGTCAAAATTACCATTTTTTTGCTTTCAAGGGCTAGGAGTGTCGTGTTTGGTCAAAATTACCATTTTTTGGCTTACAAGGGCCAGGAGTGTCATTTTTGGTCAAAATTACCATTTTTGGCTTACAGGAGTCGGGAGTGTGGTTTTTGGTCAAAATGGCAATTTTTGGCTTCCAAGAGCCGGAAGTGTCGTTTTTGGACAAAATTACCATTTTTTGCTTCCATGGGCTAGGAGTGTCAGTTTTGGTCAAAATTACAATATTTTGGCTTACAAGGGCCGGAAGTGTAGTTTTTGGTCAAAATGACCATTTTTTGCTTCCAAGGGCGGCAGTGTCGTTTTGGGTCAAAATTACAATTTTTGGCTTACAAGGGCCAGGAGTGTCATTTTTGGTCAAAATTACAATTTTTGGCTTACAGGAGTCGGCAGTGTCGTTTTGGGTCAAAATTACAATTTTTGGCTTCAAAGGGCCAGAAGTGTAATTTTTGGTCAAAATGACCATTTTTTGGCTTACAAGGGCCAGGAGTGTCGTTTTGGGTCAAAATTAACATTTTTTGCTTCCAAGGGCCAGAAGTGTAATTTTTGGTCAAAATTACCATTTTTTTGCTTTCAAGGGCTAGGAGTGTCGTGTTTGGTCAAAATTACCATTTTTTGGCTTACAAGGGCCAGGAGTGTCATTTTTGGTCAAAATTACCATTTTTGGCTTACAGGAGTCGGGAGTGTGGTTTTTGGTCAAAATGGCCATTTTTGGCTTCCAAGAGCCGGAAGTGTCGTTTTTGGACAAAATTACCATTTTTTGCTTCCATGGGCTAGGAGTGTCAGTTTTGGTCAAAATTACAATATTTTGGCTTACAAGGGCCGGAAGTGTAGTTTTGGGTCAAAATGACCATTTTTTGCTTCCAAGGGCCGGCAGTGTCGTTTTGGGTCAAAATTACAATTTTTGGCTTCAAAGGGCCAGAAGTGTAATTTTTGGTCAAAATGACCATTTTTTTGGCTTACAAGGGCCAGGAGTGTCGTTTTGGGTCAAAATTAACATTTTTTGCTTCCAAGGGCCAGAAGTGTAATTTTTGGTCAAAATGACCATTTTTTGCTTCCAAGGGCGGCAGTGTCGTTTTGGGTCAAAATTACAATTTTTGGCTTCAAAGGGCCAGAAGTGTAATTTTTGGTCAAAATGACCATTTTTTGGCTTGCAAGGGCCAGGAGTGTCGTTTTGGGTCAAAATTAACATTTTTTGCTTCAAAGGGCCAGAAGTGTAATTTTTGGTCAAAATTACCATTTTTTTGCTTTCAAGGGCTAGGAGTGTCGTGTTTGGTCAAAATTACCATTTTTTAGCTTACAAGGGTCAGGAGTGTCATTTTTGATCAAAATTACCATTTTTGACTTACAGGAGTCGGGAGTGTGGTTTTTGGTCAAAGTTACCATTTTTTGTCTCAAAGGGAGTGTCGTTTTTGGTAAAAATTACCATTTTCTGTTTCAAAGAGCCGGGACTGTCGTTATTGGTCAAAATGACCATTTTTGGTCTCAAAAGGCCGGAAGTGTCGTTTTGGGTCAAAATGACCATTTTTTATCTTACAAGTGCCAGAAGTGTAGTTTTTGGTCAAAATTACAATTTTTTGCTTCCGAGGGCTGCGAGTGTCATTTTGGGACAAAGTGACCATTTTTGGCTTCCAAGGGGCAGGAGTGTAGTTTTTGGTCAAAATTAACATTCTTTGCTTCCAATAGCCGGGGTGTAGTTTTTGGTCAAAATGGCCATTTTTGGCTTCCAAGAGCCGGAAGTGTCGTTTTTGGTCAAAATTACCATTTTTTGCTTCCATGGGCTAGGAGTGTCAGTTTTGGTCAAAATTACAATTTTTTGGCTTACAAGGGCCGGAAGTGTAGTTTTTGGTCAAAATTACCATTTTTTGCTTCCAAGGGCGTCAGTGTCGTTTTGGGTCAAAATTACAATTTTTGGCTTACAAGGGCCAGGAGTGTCATTTTTGGTCAAAATTACAATTTTTGGCTTACAGGAGTCGGGAGTGTGGTTTTTGGTCAAAATGGCCATTTTTGGCTTCCAAGAGCCGGAAGTGTCGTTTTTGGTCAAAATGACCATTTTTTGCTTCCAAGGGCGGCAGTGTCGTTTTGGGTCAAAATAACAATTTTTGGCTTCAAAGGGCCAGAAGTGTAATTTTTGGTCAAAATTACCATTTTTTGGCTTACAAGGGCCAGGAGTGTCGTTTTGGGTCAAAATTAACATTTTTTGCTTCCAAGGGCCAGAAGTGTAATTTTTGGTCAAAATTACCATTTTTTGCTTTCAAGGGCTAGGAGTGTCGTGTTTGGTCAAAATTACCATTTTTTGGCTTACAAGGGCCAGGAGTGTCATTTTTGGTCAAAATTACCATTTTTGGCTTACAGGAGTCGGGAGTGTGGTTTTTGGTCAAAATGGCAATTTTTGGCTTCCAAGAGCCGGAAGTGTCGTTTTTGGACAAAATTACCATTTTTTGCTTCCATGGGCTAGGAGTGTCAGTTTTGGTCAAAATTACAATATTTTGGCTTACAAGGGCCGGAAGTGTAGTTTTTGGTCAAAATGACCATTTTTTGCTTCCAAGGGCGGCAGTGTCGTTTTGGGTCAAAATTACAATTTTTGGCTTACAAGGGCCAGGAGTGTCATTTTTGGTCAAAATTACAATTTTTGGCTTACAGGAGTCGGCAGTGTCGTTTTGGGTCAAAATTACAATTTTTGGCTTCAAAGGGCCAGAAGTGTAATTTTTGGTCAAAATGACCATTTTTTGGCTTACAAGGGCCAGGAGTGTCGTTTTGGGTCAAAATTAACATTTTTTGCTTCCAAGGGCCAGAAGTGTAATTTTTGGTCAAAATTACCATTTTTTTGCTTTCAAGGGCTAGGAGTGTCGTGTTTGGTCAAAATTACCATTTTTTAGCTTACAAGGGTCAGGAGTGTCATTTTTGATCAAAATTACCATTTTTGACTTACAGGAGTCGGGAGTGTGGTTTTTGGTCAAAGTTACCATTTTTTGTCTCAAAGGGAGTGTCGTTTTTGGTAAAAATTACCATTTTCTGTTTCAAAGAGCCGGGACTGTCGTTATTGGTCAAAATGACCATTTTTTATCTTACAAGTGCCAGAAGTGTAGTTTTTGGTCAAAATTACAATTTTTTGCTTCCGAGGGCTGCGAGTGTCATTTTGGGACAAAGTGACCATTTTTGGCTTCCAAGGGGCAGGAGTGTAGTTTTTGGTCAAAATTAACATTCTTTGCTTCCAATAGCCGGGGTGTAGTTTTTGGTCAAAATGGCCATTTTTGGCTTCCAAGAGCCGGAAGTGTCGTTTTTGGTCAAAATTACCATTTTTTTGCTTCCATGGGCTAGGAGTGTCAGTTTTGGTCAAAATTACAATTTTTTGGCTTACAAGGGCCGGAAGTGTAGTTTTTGGTCAAAATTACCATTTTTTGCTTCCAAGGGCGTCAGTGTCGTTTTGGGTCAAAATTACAATTTTTGGCTTACAAGGGCCAGGAGTGTCATTTTTGGTCAAAATTACAATTTTTGGCTTACAAGGGCCGGAAGTGTAGTTTTTGGTCAAAATGACCATTTTTTGCTTCCAAGGGCGGCAGTGTCGTTTTGGGTCAAAATAACAATTTTTGGCTTCAAAGGGCCAGAAGTGTAATTTTTGGTCAAAATTACCATTTTTTGGCTTACAAGGGCCAGGAGTGTCGTTTTGGGTCAAAATTAACATTTTTTGCTTCCAAGGGCCAGAAGTGTAATTTTTGGTCAAAATTACCATTTTTTTGCTTTCAAGGGCTAGGAGTGTCGTGTTTGGTCAAAATTACCATTTTTTGGCTTACAAGGGCCAGGAGTGTCATTTTTGGTCAAAATTACCATTTTTGGCTTACAGGAGTCGGGAGTGTGGTTTTTGGTCAAAATGGCAATTTTTGGCTTCCAAGAGCCGGAAGTGTCGTTTTTGGACAAAATTACCATTTTTTGCTTCCATGGGCTAGGAGTGTCAGTTTTGGTCAAAATTACAATATTTTGGCTTACAAGGGCCGGAAGTGTAGTTTTTGGTCAAAATGACCATTTTTTGCTTCCAAGGGCGGCAGTGTCGTTTTGGGTCAAAATTACAATTTTTGGCTTACAAGGGCCAGGAGTGTCATTTTTGGTCAAAATTACAATTTTTGGCTTACAGGAGTCGGCAGTGTCGTTTTGGGTCAAAATTACAATTTTTGGCTTCAAAGGGCCAGAAGTGTAATTTTTGGTCAAAATGACCATTTTTTGGCTTACAAGGGCCAGGAGTGTCGTTTTGGGTCAAAATTAACATTTTTTGCTTCCAAGGGCCAGAAGTGTAATTTTTGGTCAAAATTACCATTTTTTTGCTTTCAAGGGCTAGGAGTGTCGTGTTTGGTCAAAATTACCATTTTTTGGCTTACAAGGGCCAGGAGTGTCATTTTTGGTCAAAATTACCATTTTTGGCTTACAGGAGTCGGGAGTGTGGTTTTTGGTCAAAATGGCCATTTTTGGCTTCCAAGAGCCGGAAGTGTCGTTTTTGGACAAAATTACCATTTTTTGCTTCCATGGGCTAGGAGTGTCAGTTTTGGTCAAAATTACAATATTTTGGCTTACAAGGGCCGGAAGTGTAGTTTTTGGTCAAAATGACCATTTTTTGCTTCCAAGGGCCGGCAGTGTCGTTTTGGGTCAAAATTACAATTTTTGGCTTCAAAGGGCCAGAAGTGTAATTTTTGGTCAAAATGACCATTTTTTTAGCTTACAAGGGCCAGGAGTGTCGTTTTGGGTCAAAATTAACATTTTTTGCTTCCAAGGGCCAGAAGTGTAATTTTTGGTCAAAATGACCATTTTTTTGCTTTCAAGGGCTAGGAGTGTCGTGTTTGGTCAAAATTACCATTTTTTAGCTTACAAGGGTCAGGAGTGTCATTTTTGATCAAAATTACCATTTTTGACTTACAGGAGTCGGGAGTGTGGTTTTTGGTCAAAGTTACCATTTTTTGTCTCAAAGGGAGTGTCGTTTTTGGTAAAAATGACCATTTTCTGTTTCAAAGAGCCGGGACTGTCGTTATTGGTCAAAATGACCATTTTTGGTCTCAAAAGGCCGGAAGTGTCGTTTTGGGTCAAAATGACCATTTTTTATCTTACAAGTGCCAGAAGTGTAGTTTTTGGTTAAAATTACAATTTTTTGCTTCCGAGGGCTGCGAGTGTCATTTTGGGACAAAGTGACCATTTTTGGCTTCCAAGGGGCAGGAGTGTAGTTTTTGGTCAAAATTGCCATTTTTTGCTTCCAATAGCTGGGGTGTCGTTTTGGTCAAAATGGCCATTTTTGGCTTCCAAGAGCCGCAAGGGTCGTTTTTGGTCAAAATTACCATTTTTTGGCTTACAAGGGCCAGGAGTGTCATTTTTGTTCAAAATTACCATTTTTGGCTTACAGGAGTCGGGAGTGTGGTTTTTGGTCAAAATTACCATTTTTTGTCTCAAAGGGAGTTTCATTTTTGGTAAAAATTACCATTTTCTGTTTCAAAGGGCCGGGACTGTCGTTATTGGTCAAAATTACCATTTTTGGTCTCAAAAGGCCGGAAGTGTCGTTTTGGGTCAAAATGACCATTTTTTATCTTACAAGGGCCAGAAGTGTAGTTCTTGGTCAAAATTATCATTATTTTCTTCCAACAGCCGGGGTGTCGTTTTTGGTCAAAATGGCCATTTTTGGCTTCCAAGAGCCGGAAGTGTCGTTTTTGGTCAAAATTACCATTTTTTGCTTCCATGGGCTAGGAGTGTAAGTTTTGGTCACCAAAGGTCTGAAAAACTTTTTTAGCCAAAATGACTGTATTTTTGTCTGTTAGATTCTTTAAACACCGCTTTTAGACAAGATTACTGAATTCGGTAACCAATGGCCTGAAAAATTATTTTTGGTCAAAATGACTCTATTTGGTCACCAAATTTGGTCACCAAAGGTCTGAAAAACATTTTTAGCCAAAATGACTGTATTTTTGTCTTTTGTAGTCTTAAAACGCCGGTTTTAGACAAGATAACTGCATTTGGTAACCAATGGCCTGAAAACATGTTTTTAGGTTAATATGACTAATTTGGTCTCTAAGTGTCTGAAAAGCCTATTATAGTGAAAATAACTGCATTTGATCACAAAAGGTCTGAAAAAAAACTTTAGTCCAATTTCCGTCTTTTAGATTCAAAAAACCTTTTTAGCCAAAATGACTCTATTTGGTCACCAAATTTGGTCACCAAAGGTCTGAAAAACTTTTTTAGCCAAAATGACTGTATTTTCGTCTGTTAGAGTCTCAAAACGCCGCTTTTAGACAAGATAACTGCATTTGGTAACCAATGGCCTGAAAATATATTTTTGATAAAAATGAACCTATTTTGGTCTCCAAGTGTCTTAAAAGCCTTTTTTTAGTCAAAATAACTTCATTTTGTCACCAAAGGTCTGAAAAACGTTTTTAGCCAAAATGACTGTATTTTTGTCTTTTGTAGTCTTAAAACGCCGGTTTTAGACAAGATAACTGCATTTGGTAACCAATGGCCTGAAAACATGTTTTTGGTCAAAATGACTAATTTGGTCTCTAAGTGTCTAAAAAGCCTATTTTAGTGAAAATAACTGCATTTGATCACAAAAGGTCTGAAAAAAACTTTAGTCCAATTTTCGTCTTTTAGATTAAAAAAAAGCCGGTTTTGGACAAGATAATTGCATTTAGTAAACCATTCGTTTCAAAACGCCGCTTTTAGACAAGATAACTGCTTTTGGTAACCATTGGCTTGTAAAAATGTTTTTGGTCAAAATGACTCTATGTTGGTCTCCAAGTGTCTAAAAAGCATTTTTTTAGTCAAAATACCTGCATTTGGTCACCAAAGGTCTGAAAAAAATGTAGTCAAATTATCGTCTTTTAAAGCCGGTTTTGGACAAGATAATTGCATTTGGTAACCAAACGCCTGAAACATTTGTTTGGGTCAAAATTACTCTATTTTGGTCTCCAAGAGTCTTAACAAGCCTTTTTTAGTCAGACTGTATTTGGTCACAAAAGGTCTGAAAAACTTTTTTAGCCAAAATTACTATTTTTGTCTTTTAGAGTCTTAAAATACCACTTTAAGACAAGATAACTGAATTCGGTAACCAATGGCCTGAAAAAATATTTTTGGTCAAAATGACTATTTTGGCCTCCAAGAGTCTAACAAGCTTATTTTGGTCAAAATAACTGCATTTGGTCACCAAAGGTCTGAAAAAAATGTAATCAAATTTTCGTCTTTTAAAGTCTTAAAAAGCGGGTTTTGGACTAGATAATTGCATTTGGTAAACCAATAGTTACAAATTACCACCTTTAGACAAAATAACTGCATTTGGTCACCAAAGGTCTGAAACACTTTTTTAGCCAAAATGACTGTATTTTCGTCGGTTTTGGACAAGATAATTGCATTTGGTAAACCAATCGTTTCAAAACGCTGCTTTTAGACAAGATAACTGCTTTTGGTAACCATTGGCTTGTAACTGCATTTGGTCACCAAAGGTCTGAAAACTTTTTTAACCAAAATGACTATTTTTATTTGTTAGAGTCTTAAAACACCGCTTTTAGACAAGATAACTGAATTCAGTAATCAATGGCCTGAAAAAAATATTTTTGGTCAAAATGACTCTAATTTGGCCTCCAAGAGTCTAACAAGCATTTTGTAGTCAACATAAGTGTATTTGGTCACCAAAGGCGTGAAAAACTTTTTTATCCAAAATGACTGTATTTTCGTCTGTTAGAGTATTAAAATACCGCTTTTAGACAAGATAACTGCATTTGGTAACCAATGGCCTAAAAAAATATTTTTGGTCAAAATGGCTCTATTTTGCCCTCCAAGAGTCTAACAAGCATTTTTTAGTCAAAATAAGTGTAGTTGGTCACCAAAGGTCTGAAAAACTTTTTTAGCCAAAATGACTGTATTTTTGTCTGTTAGATTTTTTAAACACCGCTTTTAGACAAGTTAACTGAATTCGGTAACCAATGGCCTGAAAAAATATTTTTGGTCAAAATGACTCTATTTTGGCCTCCAAGAGTCTAACAAGCCTTTTGTAGTCAAAATAAGTTTATTTGGTCACCAAAGGTGTGAATAACTTTTTTTAGCCAAAATGACTGTATTTTCGTCTGTTAGAGTATTAAAATACCGCTTTTAGACAAGATAACTGCTTTTGGTAACCATTGGCTTGAAAAAATGTTTTTGGTCAAAATGACTCTATTTTGGTCTCTAAGTGTCTGAAAAGCCTATTTTAGTAAAAATAACTGCATTTGATCACAAAAGGTCTGAAAAAAACTTTAGTCCAATTTTCGTCTTTTAGATTAAAAAAAGCCGGTTTTGGACAAGATAGTTGCATTTAGTAAACCATTCGTTTCAAAAACAAAAACTTTTTTAGCCAAAATGACTGTATTTTTGTCTGTTAGAGTCTTAAAACACCGCTTTTAGACAAGATAACTGCATTTGGTAACCAATGGCCTAAAAATGTTTTTGGTGAAAATGACTCTATTTTGGTCTCCAAGTGTCTAAAAAGCCTTTTTTAGTCAAAATAACTGCATTTGGTCACCAAAGGTGACTGTATTTTCGTCTGTTAGAGTATTAAAAGGTCTGAAAAAAATGTAGTCAAATTATCGTCTTTTAGAGTCTTAAAAAGTCGGTTTTGGACAAGATAATTGCATTTGGTAACCAATCGCCTGAAACATTTGTTTGGGTCAAAATTGCTCTATTTTGGTCTCCAAGAGTCTTTAGCCTTTTTTAGTCAAGATAACTGCATTTGGTAACCAATGGCCTAAAAAAATGTTTTTGGTGAAAATGACTCTATTTTGGTCTCAGAGTGTCTAAAAAGCCTTTTTAGTGCATTTGGTCACCAAAGGTTTGAAAAACCTTTTTAGCCAAAATGGCTGTATTTTTGTCTTTCAGAGTCTCAAAACTCTACATTTGGTAACCAATGGCCTGAAAAAAATGTTCAAAATGACTCTATTTTGGTCTCCAATTATCTTATTTAGTCAAAATTGGCTTGTAAAAATGTTTTTGGTCAAAATGACTCTATTTTGGTCTCCAAGTGTCTAAAAAGCCTTTTTTAGTCAAAATAACTGCATTTGGTCACCAAAGGTCTGTAAAACTTTTTTTTAGCCAAAATGACTGTATTTTTGTCTGTTAGATTCTTTAAACACCGCTTTTAGACAAGATAACTGAATTCGGTAACCAATGGCCTGAAAAAATATTTTTGGTCAAAATAACTCTATTTTGGTCTCCAAGTGTTTAAAAGGCCTATTTTAGTCAAAATAACTGCATTTGATCAAAAAAGGTCTGAAGAAAATATTTAGTCAAATTTTCGTCTTTTAGAGTCTTAAAAAGCCGCTTTTGGACAAGATAATTGCATTTGGTACACCAATCGTTTTAAAACGCTGCTTTTAGACAAGATAACTGCTTTTGGTAACCATTGGCTTGTAAAAATGTTTTTGGTCAAAATGACTCTATTTTGGTCTTCAAGTGTCTAAAAAGCATTTTTTAGTCAAAATAACTGCATTTGGTCACCAAAGGTCTGAAAAACGTTTTTAGCCAAAATGACTGTATTTTTGTCTTTGGTAGTCTTAAAACGCAAATTTTAGACACGATAACTGCATCCGGTAACCATTGGCTTGAAAAAATGTTTTTGGTCAAAATGACTCTATTTTGGTCTCCAAGTGTCTAAAAAGCCTTTTTTAGTCAAAATAACTGCATTTGGTCACCAAAGGTCTGTAAAAATTTTTTAGCCAAAATGACTGTATTTTTGTCTGTTAGATTCTTTAAACACCGCTTTTAGACAAGATAACTGAATTCGGTAACCAATGGCCTGAAAAAATATTTTTGGTCAAAATGACTCTATTTTGGCCTCCAAGAGTCTAACAAGCCTTTTTTAGTCAAAATAAGTTATTTGGTCACCAAAGGTGTGAAATACTTTTTTAGCCAAAATGACTGTATTTTCGTCTGTTAGAGTATTTAAAATACCGCTTTGGTAACCATTGGCTTGAAAAAATGTTTTTGGTCAAAATGACTCTATTTTGGTCTTCAAGTGTCTAAAAAGCATATTTTGGTCAAAATAACTGCATTTGATCACAAAGGGTCTGAAAAAAAATTAGTCAAATTTTTGTCTTTTAGAGTCTTAAAAAGCCGGTTTTGGACAAAATAATTTCATTTGGTAAACCAATCGTTTCAAAACGCTGCTTTTAGACAAGATAACTGCTTTTGGTAACCATTGGCTTTTAAAAATGTTTTTGGTCAAAATGACTCTATTTTGGTCTCCAAGTGTCTAAAAAGCCTTTTTTAGTCAAAATAACTGCATTTGGTCACCAAAGGTCTGAAAAACTTTTTTAGCCAAAATGACTGTATTTTTGTCTGTTAGATTCTTTAAACCCCGCTTTTAGACAAGATAACTGAATTCGGTAACCAATGGCCTGAAAAAATATTTTTGGTCAAAAAAACTCTATTTTGGTCTCCAAGTGTTTAAAAGGCCTATTTTAGTCAAAATAACTGCATTTGATCAAAAAAGGTCTGAAGAAAATATTTAGTCAAATTTTCGTCTTTTAGAGTCTTAAAAAGCCGGTTTTGGACAAGATAATTGCATTTGGTAAACCAATCGTTTCAAAACGCTGCTTTTAAGTAAGATAACTGCTTTTGGTAACCATTGGCTTGTAAAAATGTTTTTGGTCAAAATGACTCTATTTTGGTCTTCAAGTGTCTAAAAAGCATTTTTTAGTCAAAATAACTGCATTTGGTCACCAAAGGTCTGAAAAACGTTTTTAGCCAAAATGACTGTATTTTTGTCTTTGGTAGTCTTAAAACGCAAATTTTAGACACGATAACTGCATTCGGTAACCATTGGCTTGAAAAAATGTTTTTGGTCAAAATGACTCTATTTTGGTCTCTAAGTGTCTAAAAAGCCTTTTTTAGTCAAAATAACTGCATTTGGTCACCAAAGGTCTGTAAAACTTTTTTAGCCAAAATGACTGTATTTTTGTCTGTTAGATTCTTTAAACACCGCTTTTAGACAAGATAACTGAATTCGGTAACCAATGGCCTGAAAAAATATTTTTGGTCAAAATGACTCTATTTTGGCCTCCAAGAGTCTAACAAGCCTTTTTTAATCAAAATAAGTTATTTGGTCACCAAAGGTGTGAAATACTTTTTTAGCCAAAATGACTGTATTTTCGTCTGTTAGAGTATTTAAAATACCGCTTTTAGACAAGATAACTGCTTTTGGTAACCATTGGCTTGAAAAAATGTTTTTGGTCAAAATGAGTCTATTTTGGTCTCCAAGTTTCTAAGAAGCCTTTTTTAGTCAAAATAAGTGTATTTGGTCACCAAAGGTCTGAAAATCCTTTTTAGCCAAAATGACTGTATTTTTGTCTTTTAGAGTCTCAAAATACCGCTTTTAGACAAGATAACTGCATTTGGTAACCAATGGCCTGAAAAAATATTTTTGGTCAAAATGACTCTATTTTGGTCTTCAAGTGTCTAAAAAGCATATTTTGGTCAAAATAACTGCATTTGATCACAAAGGGTCTGAAAAAAATTAGTCAAATTTTTGTCTTTTAGAGTCTTAAAAAGCCGGTTTTGGACAAGATAATTGCATTTGGTAACCAATCGCCTGAAACATTTGTTTTGGGTCAAAATGACTCTATTTTGGTCTCCAGGTGTCTAAAAAGCCTTTTCTTAGTCAAAATAACTGCATTTGGTCATCAAAGGTCTGAAAAACTTTTTTAACCAAAATGACTGTATTTTCGTCTGTTAGAGTTTTAATACACCGCTGTTAGACAAGATAAGTGAATTTGGTAACCAATGGCCTGAAAAAATATTTTTGGTCAAAATTACTCTAATTTGGTCTCCAAGTGTCTAAAAAGCCTATTTTAGTCAAAATAACTGCATTTGATCACGAAAGGTCTGAAAAAAATATTTAGTCAAATTTTCGTCTTTTAGAGTCTTAAAAAGCCGGTTTTGGACAAGATAATTGCATTTGGTAAACCAATCGTTTCAAAACCTCGCTTTTAGACAAGATAACTGCTTTTGGTAACCATTGGCTTGTAAAAATGTTTTTGGTCAAAATGACTTTATTTTGGTCTCCAAGTGTCTAAAAAGCATTTTTTAGTCAAAATAACTGCATTTGATCACGAAAGGTCTGAAAAAAATATTTAGTCAAATTTTCGTCTTTTAGAGTCTTAAAAAGCCGGTTTTGGACAAGATAATTGCATTTGGTAAACCAATCGTTTCAAAACCTCGCTTTTAGTCAAGATAACTGCATTTGGTAACCAATGGCCTAAAAAAAATGTTTTTGGTCAAAATGACTCTATTTTGGTCTCCAAGTGTCTAAAAAGCATTTTTTAGTCAAAATAACTGCATTTGGTCACCAAAGGTGACTGTATTTTCGTCTGTTAGAGTATTAAAATACCGCTTTTAGACAAGATAACTGCTTTTGGTAACCATTGGCTTGAAAAAATGTTTTTGGTCAAAATGACTCTATTTTGGTCACCAAAGGTCTTAAAAACCTTTTTAGCCAAAATGACTCTATTTGGTCACCAAATTTGGTCACCAAAGGTCTGAAAAACGTTTTTAGCCAAAATGACTGTATTTTTGTCTGTTAGATTCTTTAACACCGCTTTTAGACAAGATAACTGAATTCGGAAACCAATGGCCTGAAAACATGTTTTTGTTCAAAATGACTCTATTTTGGCCTCCAAGAGTCTAACAAGCATTTTTTAGTCAAAATAAGTGTATTTGGTCGCCAAAGGCGTGAAAAACTTTGTTAGCCAAAATGACTGTATTTTCGTCTGTTAGAGTATTAAAATACCGCTTTTAGACAAGATAACTGCATTTGGTAACCAATGGCCTGAAAAAAATATTTTTGGTCAAAATGACTCTATTTTGCCCTCCAAGAGTCTAACAAGCATTTTTTAGTCAAAATAAGTGTAGTTGGTCACCAAAAGCCTGAAAAACTTTTTTAGCCAAAATGACTGTATTTTTGTCTGTTAGATTCTTTAAACGCCGGTTTTAGACAAGATAACTGCATTTGGTAACCAATGGCCTGAAAACATGTTTTTGGTCAAAATGACTAATTTGGTCTCTAAGTGTCTGAAAAGCCTATTTTAGTGAAAATAACTGCAATTGATCACAAAAGGTCTGAAAAAAATTTAGTCCAATTTTCGTCTTTTAGAGTCTAAAAAGCCGGTTTTGGACAAGATAATTGCATTTGGTAAACCAATCGTTTCAAAACGCCGCTTTTAGACAAGATAACTGCTTTTGGTAACCATTGGCTTGTAAAAATGTTTTTGGTCAAAATGACTTTATTTTGGTATCCAAATGTCTAAAAAGCATTTTTTAGTCAAAATAACTGCTTTGGTCACCAAAGGTCTGAAAAACGTTTTTAGCCAAAATGACTATTTTCGTCTGTTAGAGTCTTTAAAACACCGCTTTTAGACAAGATAACTGCTTTTGGTAACCAATGGCCTAAAAAAATGTTTTTGGTGAAAATGACTCTATTTTGGTCTCCAAGTGTCTAAAAAGCCTTTTTTTTTTAGTCAAAATAACTGCATTTGGTCACCAAAGGTCTGAAAAAAATGTAGTCAAATTTTCGTCTTTTAGAGTCTTAAAAAGCCGGTTTTGGACAAGATAATTGCATTTGGTAACCTATCGCCTGAAACATTTGTTTGGGTCAAAATTGCTCTATTTTGGTCTCCAAGAGTCTTAAGCCCTTTTTAGTCAAGATAACTGCATTTTGGTAACCAATGGCCTAAAAAAAATGTTTTTGGTGAAAATGACTCTATTTTGGTCTCAGAGTGTCTAAAAAGCCTTTTTTAGTCAAAATAACTCCATTTGGTCACCAAAGGTCTGAAAAACTTTTTTAGCCAAAATGACTGTATTTTTGTCTTTCAGAGTCTCAAAACTCTAGATTTGGTAACCAATGGCCTGAAAAAATGTTCAAAATGACTCTATTTTGGTCTCCAATTATCTTATTTAGTCAAAATAACTGCATTTGATTACAAAAGGTCTGAAAAAAAAATTTAGTCAAATTTTCTTTTAGAGTCTTAAAACGCCGCTTTTAGACAAGATAACTGCTTTTGGTAACCATTGGCTTGAAAAAAATGTTTTTGGTCAAAATGACTCTATTTTGGTCTCCAAGTGTCTAAAAAGCCTTTTTTAGTCAAATTAACTGCATTTGGTCACCAAAGATCTGAAAAACGTTTTTAGCCAAAATGACTGTATTTTTGTCTTCTGTAGTCTTAAAACGCCGGTTTAGACAAGATAACTGCTTTTGGTAACCATTGGCTTGCAAAAATGTTTTTGGTCAAATTGACTCTATTTTAGTGTCCAAGGGTCTTAACAAGCCTTTTTTAGTCAAAATAACTGTATTTGGTCACAAAAGGTCTGAAAAACTTTTTTTAGCCAAAATGACTATTTTTTTCTGTTAGAGTCTTAAAACACCGCTTTTAGACAAGATAACTGCATTTGGTAACCAATGGCCTGAAAAAATGTTTTTGGTGAAAATGACTCTATTTTGGTCTCCAAGTGTCTAAAAAGCCTTTTTTTAGTCAAAATAACTGCATTTGGTCACCAAAGGTCTGAAAAAAATGTAGTCAAATTTTCGTCTTTTAGAGTCTTAAAAAGCCGGTTTTGGACAAGATAATTGCATTTGGTAACCAATCGCCTGAAACATTTGTTTGGGTCAAAACTGCTCTATTTTGGTCTCCAAGAGTCTTAAGCCTTTTTTAGTCAAGATAACTGCATTTTGGTAACCAATGGCCTAAAAAAAATGTTTTTGGTGAAAATGACTCTATTTTGGTCTCTATTTTGGCTTTTTAGTGTCTAAAAAGCCTTTTTTAGTCAAAATAACTCCATTTGGTCACCAAAGGTCTGAAAAACTTTTTTAGCCAAAATGACTGTATTTTTGTCTTTCAGAGTCTCAAAACTCTACATTTGGTAACCAATGGCCTGAAAAAATGTTCAAAATGACTCTATTTTGGTCTCCAATTATCTTATTTAGTCAAAATAACTGCATTTGATTACAAAAGGTCTGAAAAAAAATTTAGTAAAATTTTCGTCTTTTAGAGTCTTAAAAAGCCGGTTTTGGACAAGATAATTGCATTTGGTAAACCAATCGTTTCAAAACGCCGCTTTTAGACAAGATAACTGCTTTTGGTAACCATTGGCTTGTAAAAATGTTTTTGGTCAAAATGACTCTATTTTGGTCTTCAAGTGTCTAAAAAGCATTTTTTAGTCAAAATAACTGCATAGCAGTGTGCGTTTTTCACTGCACAGAGTTGCCAACGCCTCAGTGACAAATATGCCAGGTAGACCAAGAAAAGGCATACTTGGCCCTGGTGCAGAAAGGGGCACAACTTCTAGGGTGTCTAGAGGCAGGGGTGGACGTGGTGGTCAGTCCTCAGCCAGGCCACCATTTGGATTGTTCTCCGGCAGTGGCCAAGCTATACGTAAACAGTACGTACAGGAGGTGGTGGACTATATTGCCAAACCCTCATCATCGGCATCATCTGCAACTACAGTGACCCAGGCAGAGAAAAGTGGTCAGTCTTCTGCAGTTGGCAGAACAAATAGAGATGAGTCCATGTCCACCTCACGTCCTCCCTTAGACCCAACTTCAGACATGGCAGAGGAGTCAGCTGAGCTGTTTGACCACAGTGGCGGCCATCTACTCCAGCCTGATGCTCAGTCCTTTATAGAGTCTGATGTTGGGTCTGAGGTTGAGGAGGAGGCAGAGCAAGCAAGAGGGGAGAGCAGACGGCCCGCTCCATCTAAGGCCGCACCTGTTGTCTCCCGGGCCACTATACACACCTCTTCTTGATGGGCCTTTTTTGAAACATTCCATGCTGACCGAACAGTTGCGATCTGCAAGATTTGTCAGAAGGGTATAAAACATGGCAAAAATGTCAGCCACCTGGGTATAAGCTGCATTTGACAACCCACCACTTGGCCTGTTGGCAGGAGCATTTGAAGAACCCACAAAAGGGCCAAAGAGCGGTCAGTCGGCCTCCTAGTCCTCCTTGCGCTCCACCTCGTGCTCCACCTGCACATCAGTCGCTATAGTCACTCGTCACCTGTTGGCAGCCTCCATTGACAGGGATGATGATATAGCAGGCAGTGTCGCATCTACCTCCAGCACACCACCAGCTGTAACATATAGACACCAAACTTCGATTCCACACATGCTGGAACGAAAAAAAATGTATACTCCCCGCCAACCACATGCCCAGCATCTAAACAGTAGTTTTGCAAAACTACTGGCTCTGCAACTGTTACCATTTAACCTGGTAGAGTCTGCTCCCTTCCGTGACTTTGCAAAATGTGCAGTTCCACAGTGGCAGGTGCCAAGTCGGCATTACTTTGCCCGTAAGGCCCTGCCATCCCTATACCAACATGTGGAAGGCAATGTAGTGTCGTCCTTGGCCACATCAGTCAGCCGTAAGATACACCTGACGGCTGACACTTGGTCAAGCAAACATGGGCAGGGACGGTGCCACCCAATGTCACTGCTCATTGGGTGGCACTGCTTGCCAGCGGAAGGTGCTGCAGCCAGGTTGCCCCCACGTCTGCAAACAGCTGGTGGTGTCGCTGATCCGGGTAGATCGATCACTTCTACCCCCTTCTGCTCCTCCTCCTACTCATCCTCCTCCATGCCCTCCTCTGCAGAATGGTCCTTTGAATACGATGAGGTACTACGTAACCGTTCAAAGGGCTATTCTATGTCTCAGCCCAAAAGGTGTCACGCAGTGCTGCAGTTTGTGTGTCTAGGGGACAGGCAGCATACTGCCCCTGAGATTCTTGGGGCTCTGCAGGCACAGGCCCAGAGGTGGTTGACACCACGCCAGCTGCAGCCAGGGATGGTGGTTACCGATAATGGGTCAAACCTCCTGGCTGCCCTTCACCGCCTCGTCTGTGACATGCCCACCCACTGGAACTCCACCTTGGCTATGCTGCAGCGCCTGTACATGCAGCAGAGGGCCCTCAATGAATATCTCTGCGAGTACGGCACCAGCACTGGCTCAGCACGCCTGGGCTTCTTTTCACCACGGCAGTGGCTTTTGATTAAGGAAGCATGTGCTGTCCTCTCAGCATTTGAGGAGTCCACAAGGATGGTCAGCCGGGACAGCGCATGCATCAGTGACACCCTACCGGTACTGTTTTTGTTGGAGCACACTCTGCGTGGCATTATGGACAGGGCACTGGAGGCAGAGCAGCAGGAGGAAGAGGAGGACTTCCTTGCCTCTCAAGGCCCCCTTTATCCTGAGAATCCTGACCCCATTATGCCTAGCTTCCAGAGGCCCAAGCAGGATCCAGGGGTGGAAGAGAAGGGTAGGATGATTCTTCAGGAACTTTTGCAGGCTTTGAGGAGGAGGATCACGAAGACATGCGGCAATCTGCAAGGCCTAGTTTGAATTCCTTTGATGGTGGAGATGGATTTTGCTGCGTGTTAGTACCAGGTCGCGGTCCTCAGGATCGCCCCACCAGGAGGTGAGCAAGCCAGGGTCCAGTAGCAGATAGAGCAGGTCAGGATCAAGCAGAAGCGTAGTCTAGAAATAGCCAAAGGTCAGTAACAAGTAGTTGCAGGTCGAGATTAGGCAAAAGCGTAGTCGAGGAACAAGCCAAGTGTCAATAATGGATGGTAGCAAAGATACGGATGGCAGCAGGAGAGACAAGCGAGATATCGGCTGTTAAAGGCACAATATTCTGTCAACCAGGAAGTGCAAAGACATGGCTTAAAACAGGAAGTTCATGGGAGGAGCAAAGGGTTCAAAGTTCAAGGCAATAAAGATTCACAGCAGGGTCATTCAAGGATTTGTCAAATGAGCTGTCCAGCATTCCAGGTGGCTCAGCAAGTAGAGTCATTGGCAGATACACTGGAGGTCCCAGGTTCAAGTCTGGGTCCTGACATTGTGAAAATACATCCGTAAATTATATGCACATTTAAAGAGACAGCACCTTTTTCCAAAAAAACTCTAATCTTGTTCCCAGTGCACTGCATTATGTCCCCATCATACACATTGGCTGTGCAGTTGATTAGGAGCAAAAGAAAGGCATGGTTGAGCAAAATAGTCATTTTTGAAGGTTTGACATGCTATAATTCTGGTTCTGGACATGCTACAGAGCTGAAACGTCACAGACTCACCTTTTAGACCCCACAGACACAAAATCCAAAGAAATCTATTTTTTTTTCCCAATAATTTTTTCAATAATTGGCTCTCTATCAAAAACGACAATTTTTAAGAACTTTTTTGTGTGATTAATAGTCCCTGGGGCATGACCCAGAACCCTAGGCACTTTGTAGGGGCATTTATTGGGTTTTAGGGCTTCAAAATTGTGTTTTTTAATTACCAAAGTTCGGGTCCCATTGATTTCAATGGGGTTCTGGAATCTGAACCGAACTTTCGGGAAATTTCGGGTCTTCTGGTCGAACCAAACTTTTCAAAAGTTCGATCATCCCTACTAACCAGGCCCGACCCTGCTTATCTTCTGAGATCAGGCGAGATCAGGCGTGTTCAGGGTGATGTGGCCATAGGCGATTATCACTGCCACCCTCGACCCCTTTGAACTTGGCAATGGCAAGATGGCACCTCAGGAGAAACAAAAAGAAAGCCAACGAATAAAGGAAAAGCCAAAAGCCTACAGCATCTGGTATTCACAGGCAGTCTCCCATTCAGGCATTAACCAAGCCCGACCCTGCTTAGCTTCCAAGATCAGACGAGATCGGGCGCGTTCAGGGTGATGTGGCCGTAGGCGATCACAATGGCCACCCTCGACCCCTTTGAACTTGGCCATGGCAAGATGGCACCTCATGAGAAAAAAAAAGCCAACTAATAAAGGAAAAGCCAAAAGCCTACAGCACCTGGTTTTCCCAGGCGGTCTCCCATCCAAGTACTAACCAGGCCCGACCCTGCTTAGCTTCTGAGATCAGGCACGTTCAGGGTGATGTGATCGTAGGCTGCCACCACTGCCACCACTGCCACCCTTGACCCCTTTAAACTTGGCAATGGCAAGATGGCACCTCAGGAGAAACAAAAATAAAGCCAACGAATAAAGGAAAAGCCAAAATCCTACAGCACCTGGTAATCCCAGGCGGTCTCCCATCCAGAAGTAAGTGTTGGCCTGTATAGGCCCCAAAAATTAGCCACATGGGTTTAACTGACAGCTAAGAACGAAGTATTCTGTGGCTGAAGGTAAGTGTCAGGTATACCCATGTGGGCTAATTTCTGGTGCCTTTTATGGCCGACACTTACTTCTGTATCCTGTGAATGCCTAATGTACCTTCAGCCACAGAATACTACATACTTAGCTGTCAGGTAAACCCATGTGAGCTAATTTTTGGGGCCTATACATGCTGACACTTACTTCTGTATACTGTGTGAATGCCTAATGTACCTTCATTCACAGAATACTACGTTCTTAGCTGTCAGTAAAACCCATGTGGGCTGATTTTTGGGGACTATACAGGCCGACAGATACTTCTGTATCCTGTGAATGAATAATGTATCTTCAGCCTCCAAATACTACATACTTAGCTGTCAGGTAAACCCATGTGAGCTAATTTTTGGGGCCTATACATGCTGACACTTACTTCTGTATACTGTGTGAATGCCTAATGTACCTTCATTCACAGAATACTACGTTCTTAGCTGTCAGTAAAACCCATGTGGGCTGATTTTTGGGGACTATACAGGCCGACAGATACTTCTGTATCCTGTGAATGCCTAATGTACCTTCAGCCACCAAATACTACATTCTTAACTATCAGGTAAACCCATGTGAGCTAATTTTTGGGGCCTATACATGCCGACACTTACTTCTGTATACTGTGTGAATGCCTAATGTACCTCTAGACATCAAATACTATGTTCTTTGCTGTCAGTTAAACCCATGTGAGCTATTTTTTGGGGCCTATAAAGGCCGACACTTACTTCTGTATACTGTGTGAATGCCTAATGTACCTCCAGCCACCAAATACTACGTTCTTAGTTGTCAGGTAAACTGATGTGGGCTAATTTATGGGGCCTTTTACGGCCGACACTTACTTCTGTATCCCGTGAATGCCTAATGTACCTTCAGCCACAGAATACTACATTCTTAACTGTCAATTAAACCCATGTGGGCTAACTTTTGGGGCCTATACAGACACTTACTTCTGTACCCTGTGAATGCCTAATATACCACAATTAAATTGCGGGATAGTCTGTGTCGGTACGTGTGAGATAAACCTTTCCAATTTTTGGGGCGCATCTGATACTGCCGAGGATTTAAGGGTGCTGCCTGTTTCGAACTCCTCCTGCTCCTCATTCTGCCTTTGGGGTGGTACAAAAAATAGTAATTTGGGCCGAGTCTGGGTCTGTACGTGTGAGATACATACACCTTTTGATATCATATTTTCTATTCCGCTATTCAATCTAAACCTTTGGGTATAAACAATCAAATTGCGGGATAGTCTGTGTCGGTACGTGTGAGATCCACCTTTACAATTTTTGGGGCGCATCTCATGCTGCCGAGGATTTGAGGGTGCTGCCTGTTCTGAACTCCTCCTACTCCTCATCCTGCCTTTGGGGGGGGTACAAAAAATAGTAATTTGGGCCTAGTCTGGGTCTGTATGTGTGAGATACATACAAATTTTGATATCATATTTTCTATTCCGCTATTCAATCTAAACCTTTGGGTATAAACAATTAAATTGCGGGATAGTCTGTGTCGGTACGTGTGAGATAAACCTTTCCAATTTTTGGGGCGCATCTGATACTGCCGAGGATTTAAGGGTGCTGCCTGTTCCGAACTCCTCCTGCTCCTCATTCTGCCTTTGGGGTGGTACTAAAAATAGTAATTTGGGCCGAGTCTGGGTCTGTAACGTGTGAGATACATACACCTTTTGATATCATATTTTCTATTCCGCTATTCAATCTAAACCTTTGGGTATAAACAATCAAATAGCGGGATAGTCTGTGTCGGTACGTGTGAGATCCACCTTTACAATTTTTGGGGCGCATCTCATGCTGCCGAGGATTTGAGGGTGCTGCCTGTTCTGAACTCCTCCTACTCCTTATCCTGCCTTTGGGGGGTACAAAAAATAGTAATTTGGGCCTAGTCTGGGTCTGTATGTGTGAGATACATACACCTTTTGATATCATATTTTCTATTCCGCTATTCAATCTAAACCTTTGGGTATAAACAATTAAATTGCGGGATAGTCTGTGTCGGTACGTGTGAGATACACCTTTCCAATTTTTGGGGCGCATCTGATACTGCCGAGGATTTGAGGGTGCTGCCTGTTCTGAACTCCTACTCCTCATCCTGACTTTGGGGGGGAACAAAAAATAGTAATTTGGGCCTAGTCTGGGTCTGTACGTGTGAGATACATACACCTTTTGATATCATATTTTCTATTCCGCTATTAAATCTAAGCATTTGGGTATAAACAATTAAATTGCATGATAGTCTGTGTCGGTACGTGTGAGGTACACCTTTCCAATTTTTGGGGCGCATCTCATACTGCCGAGGATTTGAGGTTGCTGCCTGTTCCAAACTCCTCCTACTCCTCATCCTGCCTTTGGGGGGGTACAAAATATAGTAATTTGGGCCTAGTCTGGGTCTGAACGTGTGAGATACATACACCTTTTGATATCATATTTTCTATTCCGCTATTAAATCTAAACCTTTGGGTATAAACAATTAAATTGCGGGATAGTCTGTGTCGGTACGTGTGAGATACACCTTTCCAATTTTTGGGGCGCATCTCATGCTGCCGAGGATTTGAGGGTGCTGCCTGTTCTGAACTCCTCCTACTCCTCATCCTGCCTTTGGGGGGGTACAAAAAATAGTAATTTGGGCCTAGTCTGGGTCTGTATGTGTGAGATACATACACCTTTTGATATCATATTTTCTATTCCGCTATTCAATCTAAACATTTGGGTATAAACAATTAAATTGCGGGATAGTCTGTGTTGGTACATGTGCGATACACCTTTCCAATTTTTGGGGCGCATCTGATACTGCCGAGGATTTGAGGGAGCTGCCTGTTCCGAACTCCTCCTGCTCCTCATTCTGCCTTTGGGGTGGTACTAAAAATAGTAATTTGGGCCGAGTCTGGGTCTGTACGTGTGAGATGCATACACCTTTTGATATCATATTTTCTATTCCGCTATTCAATCTAAACCTTTGGGTATAAACAATCAAATTGCGGGATAGTCTGTGTCGGTACGTGTGAGATCCACCTTTACAATTTTTGGGGCGCATCTCATGCTGCCGAGGATTTGAGGGTGCTGCCTGTTCTGAACTCCTCCTACTCCTCATCCTGCCTTTGGGGGGTACAAAAAATAGTAATTTGGGCCTAGTCTGGGTCTGTATGTGTGAGATACATACACCTTTTGATATCATATTTTCTATTCCGCTATTCAATCTAAACCTTTGGGTATAAACAATTAAATTGCGGGATAGTCTGTGTCGGTACGTGTGAGATACACCTTTCCAATTTTTGGGGCGCATCTGATACTGCCGAGGATTTGAGGGTGCTGCCTGTTCTGAACTCCTCCGACTCCTCATCCTGCCTTTGGGGGGGTACAAAAAATAGTAATTTGGGCCTAGTCTGCGTCTGTACGTATGATATACATACACCTTTTGATATCATATTTTCTATTCCGCTATTCAATCTAAACCTTTGGGTATAAACAATTAAATTGCGGGATAGTCTGTGTCGGTACGTGTGAGATACACCTTTCCAATTTTTGGGGCGCATCTGATACTGCCGAGGATTTGAGGGTGCTGCCTGTTCTGAACTCCTCCGACTCCTCATCCTGCCTTTGGGGGGGTACAAAAAATAGTAATTTGGGCCTAGTCTGCGTCTGTACGTATGATATACATACACCTTTTGATATCATATTTTCTATTCCGCTATTCAATCTAAACCTTTGGGTATAAACAATTAAATTGCGGGATAGTCTGTGTCGGTACGTGTGCGATACACCTTTCCAATTTTTTGGGCACATCTGATACTGCCGAGGATTTGAGGGTGCTGCCTGTTCCGAACTCCTCCTACTCCTCATCCTGCCTTTGGGGGGGGTACAAAAAATAGTAATTTGATCCTAGTCTGGCTCTGTACGTGTGAGATACATACACCTTTTGATATCATATTTTCTATTCCGCTATTAAATCTAAACCTTTGGGTATAAACAATTAAATTGCGGGATAGTCTGTGTCGGTACGTGTGAGGTACACCTTTCCAATTTTTGGGGCGCATCTCATACTGCCGAGGATTTGAGGTTGCTGCCTGTTCCGAACTCCTCCTACTCCTCATCCTGCCTTTGGGGGAGGTACAAAAAATAGTAATTTGGGCCTAGTCTGGGTCTGAACGTGTGAGATACATACACCTTTTGATATCATATTTTCCATTCCGCTATTCAATCTAAACCTTTGGGAATAAACAATTAAATTGCGGGATAGTCTGTGTCGGTACGTGTGAGATACACCTTTCCAATTTTTGGGGCACATCTCATACTTTCGAGGATTTGAGGGTGCTGCCTGTTCCGAACTCCTCCTACTCCTCATCCTGCCTTTGGGGGGGTACAAAAAATAGTAATTTGGGCCTAGTCTGGGTCTGTACGTGTGAGATACATACACCTTTTAAAATCATATTTTCTATTCCGCTATTCAATCTAAACCTTTGGGTATAAACAATTAAATTGCGGGATAGTCTGTGTCGGTAGGTATGAGGTACAACTTTCCAATTTTTGGGGCGCATGTCATACTGCCGAGGATTTGAGGGTGCTGCCTTTTCCGAACTCCTCCTACTCCTCATCCTTCCTTTGGGGGGGGTACAAAAAATAGTAATTTGGGCATAGTCTGGGTCTGTACGTGTGAGATACATATACCTTTTGATATCATATTTTCTATTCCGCTATTCAATCTAAACCTTTGGGTATAAACAATTTAATTGCGGGATAGTCTGTGTATGTACGTGTGAGATACACCTTTCCAATTTTTGGGGCACATCTCATACTGCCGAGGATTTGAGGATGCTGCCTGTTCCGAACTCCTCCTACTTCTCATCCTGCCTTTGGGGGGGGTACAAAAAATAGTAATTTGGGCCCTTCTGGGTCTGTACGTGTGAGATACATACACCTTTTGATATCATATTTTCTATTCCACTATTCAATCTAAATCTTTGGGGTAAAAACAATTAAATTGCGGGATAGTCTGTGTCGGTACGTGTGAGATACACCTTTCCAATTTTTGGGGCGCATCTCATACTGCCGAGGATTTGAGGGTGCTGCCTGTTCCGAACTCATCCTACTCCTCATCCTGCCATTGGGGGGGTACAAAAAGTAGTAATTTGGGCCTAGTCTGGGTCTTTACGTGTGAGATACATACACCTTTTGATATCATATTTTCTCTTCCGCTATTCAATGTAAACCTTTGGGTATAAACATTTAAATTGCGGGATAGTCTGTGTCCGTACGTGTGAGATACACCTTTACAATTTTTGGGGCGCATCTGATACTTTTGAGGATTTGAGGGTTTTGCCTGTTCCGAACTCCTCCTACTCCTCATCCGGCCTTTGGGGGGGTACAAAAAATAGTAATTTGGGCCTAGTCTGCGTCTGTACGTATGAGATACATACACCTTTTGATATCATATTTTCTATTCCGCTATTCAATCTAAACCTTTGGGTATAAACAATTAAATTGCGGGATAGTCTGTGTCCGTACGTGTGAGATACACCTTTACAATTTTTGGGGCGCATCTGATACTGCCGAGGATTTGAGGGTGCTGCATGTTCCGAACTCCTCCTACTCCTCATCCTGCCTTTGAGGGGGGTACAAAAAAATAGTAATTTGGGCCTAGTCTGCGTCTGTACGTATGATATACATACACCTTTTGATATCATATTTTCTATTCCGCTATTCAATCTAAACCTTTGGGTATAAACAATTAAATTGCGGGATAGTCTGTGTCGGTACGTGTGAAATACACCTTTCCAAATCTTGGGGCGCATCTCATACTGCCGAGGATTTGAGGGTGCTGCCTGTTCCGAACTCCTCCTACTTCTCATCCTGCCATTGGGGGGGGTACAAAAAAATAGTAATTTGGGCCTAGTCTGGGTCTGTACGTGTGAGATACATACACCTTTTGATATCATATTTTCTATTCTGCTATTCAATCCACACCTTTGGGGTAAAAACAATTAAATTGCGGGATAGTCTGTATCGGTACGTGTGAGATACACCTTTCCAATTTTTGGGGCACATCTCATACCGCCGAGGATTGCAGGGTGCTGCAGTGTGCCTCCTGCCTGTTCCGAACTCCTCCTACTCCTCATCCTGCCTTTGGGGGTACAAAAATAGTAATCGCTGCCTAGTCTGAGTCTGTACGTGTGAGATACATACACCTTTTGATATCATATTTTCTATTAAGCTATTCAATCTAAACCTTTGGGTATAAACAATTAAATTGCGGGATAGTCTGTGTCGGTACGTGTGAGATACACCTTTCCAGTTTTTGGGGTGCATCTTATACTGCCGAGGATTTGAGGGTGCTGCCTGTTCCGAACTCCTCCTACTCCTCATCCTGCCTTTGGGGGGGTACAAAAAGTAGTAATTTGGGCCTAGTCTGGGTCTGTACGTGTGAGATACATACACCTTTTGATATCATATTTTCTATTCCGCTATTCAATTTAAACCTTTTTGTATAAACAATTAAATTACGGGATAGTCTGTGTCGGTAGGTGTGAGATACACCTTTCCAATTTTTGTGGCGCATCTTATACTGCCGAGGATTTAAGGGTGCTGCCTGTTCCGAACTCCTCCTACTCCTCATCCTGCCTTTGGGGGGGTACAAAAAATAGTAATTTGGGCCTAGTCTGGGTCTGAACGTGTGAGATACATACACCTTTTGATATCATATTTTCTATTCCGCTATTAAATCTAAGCCTTTGGGTATAAACAATTAAATTGCGTGATAGTCTGTGTCGGTACGTGTGAGGTACACCTTTCCAATTTTTGGGGCGCATCTCATACTGCCGAGGATTTGAGGTTGCTGCCTGTTCCAAACTCCTCCTACTCCTCATTCTGCCTTGGGGGGGGGTACAAAATATAGTAATTTGGGCCTAGTCTGGGTCTGAACGTGTGAGATACATATACCTTTTGATATCATATTTTCTATTCCGCTATTAAATCTAAACCTTTGGGTATAAACAATTAAATTGCGGGATAGTCTGTGTCGGTACGTGTGAGATACACCTTTCCAATTTTTGGGGCGCATCTCATGCTGCCGAGGATTTGAGGGTGCTGCCTGTTCTGAACTCCTCCTACTCCTCATCCTGCCTTTGGGGGGGTAAAAAAATAGTAATTTGGGCCTAGTCTGGGTCTGTATGTGTGAGATACATACACCTTTTGATATCATATTTTCTATTCCGCTATTCAATCTAAACATTTGGGTATAAACAATTAAATTGCGGGATAGTCTGTGTTGGTACATGTGCGATACACCTTTCCAATTTTTGGGGCGCATCTGATACTGCCGAGGATTTGAGGGTGCTGCCTGTTCCGAACTCCTCCTACTCCTCATCCTGCCTTTGGGGGGGTACAAAATATAGTAATTTGATCCTAGTCTGGGTCTGTACGTGTGAGATACATAAACCTTTTGATATCATATTTTCTATTCCGCTATTAAATCTAAACCTTTGGGTATAAACAATTAAATTGCGGGATAGTCTGTGTCGGTACGTGTGAGATACACCTTTCCAATTTTTGGGGCGCATCTCATACTGCCGAGGATTTGAGGTTGCTGCCTGTTCCGAACTCCTCCTACTCCTCATCCTGCCTTTGGGGGGGTACAAAATATAGTAATTTGGGCCTAGTCTGGGTCTGAACGTGTGAGATACATACACCTTTTGATATCATATTTTCTATTCCGCTATTCAATCTAAACCTTTGGGAATAAACAATTAAATTGCGGGATAGTCTGTGTCGGTACGTGTGAGATACACCTTTCCAATTTTTGGGGCACATCTCATACTTTCGAGGATTTGAGGGTGCTGACTGTTCCGAACTCCTCCTACTCCTCATCCTGCCCTTGGGGGGGTACCAAAATTAGTAATTTGGGCCCTTCTGGGTCTGTACGTGTGAGATACATACATCTTTTGATATCATATTTTCTATTCCGCTATTCAATCTACACCTTTTGGAGTAAAAACAATTAAATTGCGGGATAGTCTGTATCGGTACGTGTGAGATACACCTTTCCAATTTTTGGGGCGCATCTCATATCGCCGAGAATTGCAGGGTGCTGCAGTGTGCCTCCTGCCTGTTCCGAACTCCTCCTACTCCTCATCCTGCCTTTGGGGGTACAAAAAATAATAATTGCGGCCTAGTCTGGTTCTGTACGTGTGAGATACATACACCTTTTTTTTGATAATATTTTCTATTCCGCTATTTAATCTACACCTTGGAGTAAAAATAATTAAATTGCGGGATAGTCTGTGTCGGTACGTGTGAGATACATACACCTTTTGATATCATATTTTCTATTCCGCTATTCAATCTAAACCTTTGGATATAAACAATTAAATTGTGGGATAGTCTGTGTCGGTACATGTGAGATACACCTTTCCAATTTTTGGGGCACATCTCACACTGCCGAGGATTTGAGGGTGCTGCCTTTTCCGAACTCCTCCTACTCCTCATCCTGCCTTTGGGGGGGGTACAAAAAATAGTAATTTGGGCCTAGTCTGGGTCTGTACGTGTGAGATACATACACCTTTTGGTATCATATTTTCTATTCCGCTATTCAATATAAACCTTTGGGTATAAACAATTAAATTGCGGGATAGTCTGTGTCGGTACGTGTGAGATACACCTTTCCAATTTTTGGGGCGCATCTCATACTGCTGAGGATTTGAGGTTGCTGCCTGTTCCAAACTCCTCCTACTCCTTATTCTGCCTTTGGGGGGGTACAAAATATAGTAATTTGGGCCTAGTCTGGGTCTGAACGTGTGAGATACATACACCTTTTGATATCATATTTTCTATTCCGCTATTAAATCTAAACCTTTGGGTATAAACAATTAAATTGCGGGATAGTCTGTGTCGGTACGTGTGAGATACACCTTTCCAATTTTTGGGGCGCATCTCATGCTGCCGAGGATTTGAGGGTGCTGCCTGTTCTGAACTCCTCCTACTCCTCATCCTGCCTTTGGGGGGGTACAAAAAATAGTAATTTGGGCCTAGTCTGGGTCTGTATGTGTGAGATACATACACCTTTTGATATCATACTTTCTATTCCGCTATTCAATCTAAACATTTGGGTATAAACAATTAAATTGCGGGATAGTCTGTGTCGGTACGTGTGAGATACACCTTTCCAAATCTTGGGGCGCATCTCATACTGCCAAGGATTTGAGGGTGCTGCCTGTTCCGAACTCCTCCTACTTCTCATCCTGCCATTGGGGGGGGGGGGGTACAAAAAATAGTAATTTGGGCCTAGTCTGGGTCTGTACGTGTGAGATACATACACATTTTGATATCATATTTTCTATTCTGCTATTCAATCCACACCTTTGGGGTAAAAACAATTAAATTGCGGGATAGTCTGTATCGGTACGTGTGAGATACACCTTTCCAATTTTTGGGGCACATCTCATACTGCCGAGGATTTGAGGGTGCTGCCTGTTCCGAACTTCTCCTACTCCTCATCCTGCCTTTGGAGGGGTACAAAAATAGTCATTTGGGCCTAGTCTGGGTCTGTACGTGTGAGATACATACACCTATTGATATAATATTTTCTATTCTGCTATTCAATCTAAACCTTTGGGTATAAACAATTAAATTGCGGGATAGTCTGTGTCGGTACGTTTGAGATACACCTTTCCAATTTTTGGGGCGCAACTTATACTGCCGAGGATTTGAGGGTGCTGCCTGTTCCGAACTCCTACTACTCCTCATCCGGCCATTGGGGGGGGGGTACAAAAAATAGTAATTTGGGCCTAGTCTGGGTCTGTACGTGTGAGATAAATACACCTTTTGATATCATATTTTCTATTCCGCTATTCAATCTAAACCTTTGGGTCTAAACAATTAAATTGCGGTCTAGTCTGTGTCGATACATGTGAGATAAACCTTTCCAATTTTTGGGGCGCATCTGATACTGCCGAGGATTTGAAGGGGCTGCCTGTTCCGAACTCCTCCTGCTCCTCATCCTGCCTTTGGGGTGGTACTAAAAATAGTAATTTGGGCCGAGTCTGGGTCTGTACGTGTGAGATACATACACCTTTTGATATCATATTTTCTATTCCGCTATTCAATCTAAACCTTTGGGTATAAACAATTAAATTGCGGGATAGTCTGTGTCGGTATGTGTGAGATCCACCTTTCCAATTTTTGGGGCGCATCTCATGCTGCCGAGGATTTGAGGGTGCTGCCTGTTCTGAACTCCTCCTACTCCTCGTCCTGCCTTTGGAGGGGTACAAAAAATAGTAATTTGGGCCTAGTCTGGGTCTGTACGTGTGAGATAAATACACCTTTTGATATCATATTTTCTATTCCGCTATTCAATCTAAACCTTTGGGTCTAAACAATTAAATTGCGGTCTAGTCTGTGTCGATACATGTGAGATAAACCTTTCCAATTTTTGGGGCGCATCTGATACTGCCGAGGATTTGAAGGGGCTGCCTGTTCCGAACTCCTCCTGCTCCTCATCCTGCCTTTGGGGTGGTACTAAAAATAGTAATTTGGGCCTAGTCTGGGTCTGTAAGTGTGAGATACATACACCTTTTGATATCATATTTTCTATTCCGCCATTCAATCTAAACCTTTGGGTATAAACAATTAAATTGCGGGATAGTCTGTGTCGGTACGTGTGCGATACACTTTTCCAATTTTTGGGGCGCATCTGATACTGCCGAGGATTTGAGGGTGCTGCCTGTTCCGAACTCCTCCTACTCCTCATCCTGCCTTTGGGGGGGTACAAAAAATAGTAATTTGGGCCTAGTCTTGGTCTGTACGTGTGAGATACATACACCTTTTGATATCATATTTTCTATTCCGCTATTAAATCTAAACCTTTGGGTATAAACAATTAAATTGCGGGATAGTCTGTGTCGGTACGTGTGAGATACACCTTTCCAATTTTTGGGGTGCATCTCATGCTGCCGAGGATTTGAGGGTGCTGCCTGTTCTGAACTCCTCCTACTCCTCGTCCTGCCTTTGGAGGGGTACAAAAAATAGTAATTTGGGCCTAGTCTGGGTCTGTACGGGTGAGATACATACACCTTTTGATATCATATTTTCTATTCCGCTATTCAATCTAAACCTTTGGGTATAAACAATTAAATTGCGGGATAGTCTGTGTCGGTACGTGTGAGATACACCTTTCAAATTTTTGGGGCGCATCTGATACTGTCGAGGATTTGAGGGTGCTGCCTGTTCCGAACTCCTCCTACGCCTCATCCTGCCTTTGGGGGGGAACAAAAAATAGTAATTTGGGCCTAGTCTGGGTCTGTAAGTGTGAGATACATACACCTTTTGATATCATATTTTCTATTCCGCCATTCAATCTAAACCTTTGGGTATAAACAATTAAATTGCGGGATAGTCTGTGTCGGTACGTGTGCGATACACTTTTCCAATTTTTGGGGCGCATCTGATACTGCCGAGGATTTGAGGGTGCTGCCTGTTCCGAACTCCTCCTACTCCTCATCCTGCCTTTGGGGGGGTACAAAAAATAGTAATTTGGGCCTAGTCTTGGTCTGTACGTGTGAGATACATACACCTTTTGATATCATATTTTCTATTCCGCTATTAAATCTAAACCTTTGGGTATAAACAATTAAATTGCGGGATAGTCTGTGTCGGTACGTGTGAGATACACCTTTCCAATTTTTGGGGTGCATCTCATACCGCCCAGGATTTGAGGTTGCTGCCTGTTCCGAACTCCTCCTACTCCTCATCCTGCATTGGGGGGGGTACAAAAAATAGTAATTTGGGCCTAGTCTGGGTCTGAACGTGTGAGATACATACACCTTTTGATATCATATTTTCTATTCCGCTATTCAATCTAAACCTTTGGGAATAAAAAATTAAATTGCGGGATAGTCTGTGTCGGTACGTGTGAGATACACCTTTCCAATATTTGGGGTGCATCTGATACTGCCTAGGATTTGAGGGTGCTGCCTGTTCCGAACTCCTCCTACTCATCATCCTGCCTTTGGGGGGGGTACAAAAATAGTAATTTGGGCCTAATCTGGGTCTGTACGTGTGAAATACATACAACTTTTGATATCATATTTTCTATTCCGCTATTCAATCTAAACCTTTGGGTATAAACAATTAAATTGCGGGATTGTCTGTGTCGGTACGTGTGAGATACACCTTTCCAATTTTTGGGGCACATCTCATACTTTCGAGGATTTGAGGGTGCTGCCTGTCCCTAACTCCTCCTACTCCTCATTCTGCCTTGGAGGGGGGGGGGGTACAAAAAATAGTAATTTGGGCCTAGTCTGGGTCTGTACGTGGGAGATACATACACCTTTTGATATCATATTTTCTATTCTGCTATTCAATCTACACCCTTGGGGTAAAAACAATTAAATTGCGGGATAGTCTGTATCGGTACGTGTGAGATACACCTTTCCAATTTTTGGGGCGCATCTCATACCGCCGAGGATTGCAGGGTGCTGCAGTGTGCCTCCTGCCTGTTCCGAACTCCTCCTACTCCTCATCCTGCCTTTGGGGGTACAAAAAATAGTAATCGCGGCCTAGTCTGGTTCTGTACGTGTGAGAAACATACACCTTTTTTTTGATAATATTTTCTATTCTGCTATTTAATCTACACCTTTGGAGTAAAAACAATTAAATTGTGGGATAGTCTGTGTCGGTACGTGTGAGATACATACACCTTTTGATATCATATTTTCTATTCTGCTATTCAATCTAAACCTTTGGGTATAAACACTTAACTTGTGGGATAGTCTGTGTCGGTACGTGTGAGATACACCTTTCCAATTTTTGGGGCGCATCTCACACTGCCGAGGATTTGAGGGTGCTGCCTGTTCCGAACTCCTCCTACTCCTCATCCTGCCTTTGGAGTGGTACAAAAAATAGTAATTTGGGCCTAGTCTGAGTCTGTACGTGTAAGATACATACACCTTTTGATACCATATTTTCTATTCCGCTATTCAATCTAAACCTTTGGGTATAAACAATTAAATTGTGGGATAGTCTGTCGGTACGTGTGAGATACACCTTTCCAATTTTTGGGGCGCATCTCATACTGCCAAAGATTTGAGGGTGCTGCCTTTTCCGAACTCCTCCTATTCCTTCCCTTGCCTTTGGGGGGGGGGTACAAAAATTAGTAATTTAGGCCTAGTCTGGGTCTGTACGTGTGAGATACATACACCTTTTGATATCATATTTTCTATTCCGCTATTCAATGTAAACCTTTGGTTATAAACAATTAAATTGCGGGATAGTCTGTGTCGGTACTTGTGAGATACACCTTTCCAATTTTTGGGGCGTATCTCATACTGCCGAGGATTTGAGGGTGCTGCTTTTCCGAACTCCTCCTATTCCTCATCCGGCCTTTGGGGGGGTACAAAAAATTGTAATTTGGGCATAGTCTGGGTCTGTACGTGTGAGATATATACACCTTTTGATATCATACTTTCTATTCCGCTATTCAATCTAAACCTTTGGGTATAAACAATTAAATTGCGGGATAGTCTATGTCGGTACGTGTGAGATACACCTTTCCAATTTTTGGGGCACATCTCATACTGCCGAGGATTTGAGGGTGCTGCCTGTTCCGAACTCCTCCTACTCCTCATCCTGCCTTTGGGGGGGTACAAAAAATAGTAATTTGGGCCCTTCTGGGTCTGTACGTGTGAGATACATACACCTTTTGATATCATATTTTCTATTCCGCTATTCAATCTAAATCTTTGGGGTAAAAACAATTAAATTGCGGGATAGTCTGTGTCGGTACGTGTGAGATACACCTTTCCAATTTTTGGGGCGCATCTGATACTGCCGAGGATTTGAGGGTGCTGCCAGTTCCGAACTCCACCTACTCCTCATCCTGCCTTTGGGGGGGGGTACAAAAAATAGTAATTTGGGCCTAGTCTGCGTCTGTACTTGTGAGATACATACACCTTTTGATATCATATTTTCTATTCCGCTATTCAATCTAAACCTTTGGGTATAAACAATTAAATTGCGGGATAGTCTTTGTCGGTACGTGTGAGATACACCTTTCCAATTTTTGGGGCGCATCTCATACTGCTGAGGATTTGAGGGTGCTGCCTGTTCCGTACTCCTCCTACTCCTCATCCTGCCTTTGGGGGAGGTACAAAAAATAGTAATTTGGGCCTAGTCTGGGTCTGTACGTGTGAGATACATACACCTTTTGATATCATATTTTCTATTCCGCTATTCAATCGAAACCTTTGGGTATAAACAATTAAATTGCGGGATAGTCTGTGTTGGTACGTGTGAGATACACCTTTCCAATTTTTGGGGCGCATCTCATACTGCTGAGGATTTGAGGGTGCTGCCTGTTCCGAACTCCTCCTACTCCTCATCTTGCCTTTGGGGGGGGGTACAAAAAATAGTAATTTGGGCCTAGTCTGGGTCTGTACGTGTGAGATACATACACCTTTTGATATCATACTGGGTCTGTACGTGTGAGATACATACACCTTTTGATATCATATTTTCTATTCCGCTATTCAATCTTGTAATGTTCTGGTACCTTTGGGTACCCTAATTACTCTTTCATAAGTGTATGCGCCCCACCATTCTCTTTTGGTAAGGTGCGCATACACCTTTAAGACTGATGCTGTCATCACTGAGCGCCGGACTGGATGGCTATTTAGATCGCCGGCTCTCACTCACATGTGTTCGTTCAAACTGCTTTGTGCCTTGATGCTAACCTGTCTTGAAGCTCTCATGCTTGCAAGCATACCTCGCTGTCGGAACCACGCTGCGCTGATCCCTGTATCCCGCTACCGGATCATCCGCTCTTGCCGAACCTCTCCTCTGCTACATTGCTATTAGTGATAAGTACCCCACAGGGGAAACTTCTATAATTTTCATACTAAAGCTTACACTATCTAGCTCTGCATACTAAGGACTATTACTACATCTGCATTATCTAAGATTGCTAGCTCTTGAGCCTACTACCACCTGTTCTTGCACTGGGTTGATCTCTCTTGTATGTCCACCTGCTACTCTGTCATCTGCTACCATACATGATTGCTAAACCTATCTGCATCCCATCTGCTACTATCTTACTTTCAAGAACATTTCCTTTCAAGTGTCTGTCATCTACCATCTCTACCCAACCTGTCTCTTCAGCCTATCATCACTGTGTTACTATATACATAAGTCACTCTAGGAAACATCTTATTGAGTGTGTGTATTTACTTGCCGAATTGAGATCATCCACACATGATGAGTCATTGAGAGTTGGGATTGGTGTCTCAGCGTTTCTCTACATGACTACTGAAGTGGAATATTTCTGCAGCTGAAAATCCACATCATACATAAAACGCAGGAGCGTTACAGATTGAACGAACCACAAATGGATTCAGCAGAAATAACCACTCAGATGACACAATTAAAACAGCAAGTACCTGCGTTAATACATGCACTTGCTGAATTAAAAGAAGACAATCAGGCTCTGTCGCAGCAGGTAATTAGACTGACACAACTTACCACTGCTCAGTCCCCTGAACCCAAAATAAATCCTCCTTTGGTATTTACAGGCGATCGCAAAAAAATTTGCGAATTTAAAAACGCATGTGAGTTACTTTTCTTGCTGAAACCCCGTACCTACCTTACTGATCACATTAAGGTTTGTACTATTATTTCTTACCTAACAGGCGATCCTCGGGCCTGGGCAGACTCTCTTTTTGAGAAAAGCGACCAGCTTCTCAACTCCTATGCCTTGTTCCTAGCAGAACTCACTAGCCTATATGATGATCCCAATAGGCAGAGTACTGCCGATCTTCAATTAAGATCCTTGAAACAAGGTGGGAGACCTGTAGAAGACTTTGTCGCAGAATTCAAGAGATGGACCCTTGATTCAGAATGGAATGATGCATCTCTGAAATCCCAATTTAGGCTTGGCCTATCAGAGGCCGTTAAAGACGAGCTCGCCCGAGCGGATCTGCCAAAAACCCTAGATGCATTGATACAACTCAGTATCACCATAGATAGAAGACTACGAGAAAGAAAGGCTGAGAAAATGGGAATGCCATTATCCAGTTCTTCTCGGATTTTGGCCGTTGACCCCGTTCCTATGGAGGTAGGAACCATACGCCCACCTCTATCAACTATGGAAAGAGCCAGAAGATGATCTGGTAATCTCTGCTTGTACTGTGCATCCCCGGATCACAAGATAAACGTCTGTCCCCTAGTCTACAAAAGGAAGGGTGAGTGTTCACATGTCCTCCTAGGGGGATTGACAACTTCAATCACTAACCCTTACCTTTCTGTTTGCTTAACATTACAGTGGGACCAGAACAGGATTACTACTAAGGCCATGATTGACACAGGATCTTGTGGAAATTATATTGACATACGTTTTGCTGCTTTAAATAAAGTTCCTATTATTTCTAAACTTAAACCTGTCTCAGTGAGTCTTATTAACGGTGTTCCTTTATCCTCTGGTCCGATCACTGATCAGACACAGGCACTCCTAGTCACTACTAACGGGTCTCATATGGAGACCACTACCTTCGATCTAATACCTTCACCCCACTTTCCCATTGTTTTGGGACTTCCCTGGTTGCACACACATCAACCAACCATAGATTGGAAGGAACGGACCCTGACCTTCCTCTCTTGCTTTAGCGAGGGTACGTGTAACCTCCCGTCTTTCGGGAAGATCCTGTCTGTGGTGACAGATGAGATTGCACCACTATGTTATCAGGATCTCTCTGAGGTTTTTCTTGAGAAAAATGCTCAAGCACTACCTCCCCATCGAGACTATGATTGTAGCATTGATCTACTCCCAAATAGCCAATTGCCGTTCAGTCATGTTTATCCTCTTTCACAGGATGAACTTTCCCATCTCAAAGACTATTTGGATGAGAATTTGGAAAAAGGTTTTATTAGACCTTCCACTTCTTCCACAGCAGCAGGACTCTTTTTTGTCCGCAATAAAGACTCAAGTCTCAGGCCTATCATCGACTATAGGCAATTGAATGCTATTACAATAAAAGATCGCTATCCTCTACCGCTTATCCCTGAGCTCATTGAGCAGGTGCGTGGAGCTACCTATTTTTCAAAATTGGACCTGAAAGGAGCATACAATCTCATTCGAATCCGTGATGGACACGAGTGGAAGACTGCATTCAGAACCAGATACGGATTGTTCGAATATCTTGTAATGCCATTCGGGCTATGCAACGCCCCTGCAGTTTTTCAACGATTTATAAACAATATTTTCAGAGACTTACTAGATGTCTGTGTTGTGGTATATCTGGACGATATACTTATATATTCACGATCCCTGTCTGAACACATAAGACATGTAAGACTAGTATTATCGAGATTGCTTGCACACAACCTTTATGTGAAACTGAAAAAATGCTTGTTTCATAAAGAAGAGGTACTGTTTCTAGGCTACATCATATCCAAAACAGGAATCGAGATGGACATGAGTAAGATATCCTGCATTCAGGATTGGCCTACACCAACCACACGCAAGGCGCTACAGCGATTCCTTGGATTTTCGAATTTCTACAGGAAGTTCATTAGAAACTTCTCTGCCATTGTGAGACCCCTCACACAGCTCACTAGCATTAAAAAAAACATTCAAATGGTCAGATGAAGCAAATAAAGCTTTTCACCTGTTAAAGACAAGGTTTACTTCTGCTCCCATACTACGCCATCCAGACCCATCCCTCCAATACATTCTGGAAGTAGATGCGTCAAACATGGCAGTAGGAGCAATACTCTCCCAACGACCAACTCACACTTCACCACTTCATCCAGTCGCCTTTTTTTCTAAATCCCTAAGCAGTCCAGAGATAAATTACCCCGTGGGTGAAAAGGAACTGCTTGCTATAAAATTGGCTCTGGAGAATTGGCGACATCTACTCGAAGGCACCCAATTACCAATACTTATATACACGGACCATAAAAATCTCCAATATCTTCAGACTAACAAAACTATCTCGCACCGACAGGTACGATGGTCACTATTCTTTCTAAGGTTTAACTTCCTAGTGACCTACACACCTGCAGATAAGAACAAAAAGGCGGATGCACTATCACGACTAACTAAAGAAAACTACTTCGAAATCCCTTCCGTTCCTCTAATACCTCACAAACGCATTATTGGAGTTGTCCGTTCCTTGAAGGAAGAGGTTTTGCATGGTATAAGTTTGGATTCAACCCCACCACAACTAAATACTGATGCAGAAGGCTTCCTCTACTACAACGACAAACTTTACATACCACCTACCATACGCACCAAGATCTTGGAATTATCGCATGATGTGCCTATGGCAGGACATATGGGTATGACAAAGACTCTTAATCTGATTACCAGGCAATTCTGGTGGCCTGACATGAAAACATCTATACAAAAATTCGTCTCTTCATGCAATGTCTGTGCCAGGTAAAAAATTTACACTACGAGACCATCCGGTCTACTATGCAGTCTACCAATACCCCAAACTCCATGGGAAGTTGTGTCCTTGGACTTTATAGTGGAATTGCCTCCTTCCAAAGGATTTAATACCATCTTAGTGTCAGTGGACCATCTGACAAAAATGGCACATTTCATTGCTATTCGCAGACTACCTTCGTCCAAACAAACGGCAGAACTCCTGATGAAACATGTCTTTAAGTTACATGGTATCCCAAAAACTCTTCTGTCTGACCGTGGATCACAATTTATTTCTATGTCACATACTACGGATCGAGCGGAAGCTCACTTCTCCTTACCATCCGCAGACCAACGGACAGACTGAAAGAGTCAACCAATGCATCGAGCAATATTTACGTTGTTACACTTCTTACCAACAGGATGATTGGGTGGATCTTCTCCCTCTGGCAGAATTTGCCTACAACAACGCAACCCACAGTACGACCAAGCAGAGTCCGTTCTACTTGAACTATGGGTTTCATCCCTCTATTCTTCCACCACACATCCTTCCTTCAAATAACCCAGTAGCTTCAGACTATCTTACCCAAATAAAGGACTCTCTGGGTTTGCTTAATACTACCATTGCACACGCTCATAGTCAACAAAAGAAGTACTATGATCTTCGCAGAAGACCTTCTCCTCAGTACGCTATCGGGGACCTCGTTTGGCTCTCAACAAAAAATTTAAGACATAAAATCCCTAGCAAAAAGCTTGGACCTCTGTTCATGGGACCTTTCCCAATCAAGAAACTTATTGGAAAAGCTGCAGTACAGCTTAAATTGCCAATAGACCTCAAAATACATCCCATTTTCCATGTGTCGCTACTGAAGCCCCATGTTCCTGACCAAGGAATAAGGCCTACTATCCCTCCTCCTCCTCCTGTACAAGTTGAAGGTGGAGAAGAATATGAGATAAAAGAGATTCTGGATTCTCGTATCCACAGAGGAAGACTTCAGTACTTGGTTCGATGGAAGAACTATGGGCCACCAAGACGACACCTGGCTAAACACCTCTGACATACATGCCTCTAGATTAATCCGCAATTTTCATGTGAAGTACCCAGACAAACCAGCTCCAGAGGCCTTCAGGAGCCGGCCTTAAGGGGGGGGGGGGTACTGTAATGTTCTGGTACCTTTGGGTACCCTAATTACTCTTTCATAAGTGTATGCGCCCCACCATTCTCTTTTGGTAAGGTGCGCATACAACTTTAAGACTGATGCTGTCATCACTGAGCGCCGGACTGGATGGCTATTTAGATCGCCTGCTCTCACTCACATGTGTTCGTTCAAACTGCTTTGTGCCTTGATGCTAACCTGTCTTGAAGCTCACATGCTTGCAAGCATACCTCACTGTCGGAACCACGCTGCGCTGATCCCTGTATCCCGCTACCGGATCATCTGCTCTTGCCGAACCTCTCCTCTGCTACATTGCTATTAGTGATAAGTACCCCACAGGGGAAACCTCTATAACCTTTATACTAAAGCTTACACTATCTAGCTCTGCATACTAAGGACTATTACTACATCTGCATTATCTAAGATTGCTAGCTCTTGAGCCTACTACCACCTGTTCTTGCACTGGGTTGATCTCTCTTGTATGTCCACCTGCTACTCTGTCATCTACTACCATACATGATTGCTAAACCTATCTGCATCCCATCTGCTACTATCTTACTTTCAAGAACATTTCCTTTCAAGTGTCTGTCATCTACCATCTCTACCCAACCTGTCTCTTCAGCCTATCATCACTGTTACTATATACATAAGTCACTCTAGGAAACATCTTATTGAGTGTGTGTATTTACGTGCTGAATTGAGATCATCCACACATGAGGAGTCATTGAGAGTTGGGAATGGTGTCTCAGCGTTTCTCTACATGACTACTGAAGTGGAATATTTCTGCAGCTGAAAATCCACATCATACGTAAAACGCAGGAGCATTACAACCTTTGGGTATAAACAATTAAATTGCGGGATAGTCTGTGTCGGTACGTGTGCGATACACCTTTCCAATTTTTCTGGCGCATCTGATACTGCCGAGGATTTGAGGGTGCTGCCTGTTCCGAACTCCTCCTACTCCTCATCCTGCCTTTGGGGGGGTACAAAAAATAGTAATTTGGGCCTAGTCTGGGTCTGTACGTGTGAGATACATACACCTTTTGATATCATATTTTCTATTCCGCTATTAAATCTAAACCTTTGGGTATAAACAATTAAATTGTAGGATAGTCTGTGTCGGTACATGTGAGATACACCTTTCCAAATTTTGGGGCGCATCTCATACTGCCGAGGATTTGAGGTTGCTGCCTGTTCCGAACTCCTCCTACTCCTCATCCTGCCTTTGGGGGGGTACAAAAAATAGTAATTTGGGCCTAGTTTGGGTCTGAACGTGTGAGATACATACACCTTGTGATATCATATTTTCTATTCCGCTATTCAATCTAAACCTTTGGGAATAAACAATTAAATTGCGGGATAGTCTTTGTCGGTACGTGTGAGATACACCTTTCCAATTTTTGGGGCGCATCTGATACTGCCGAGGATTTGAGGGTGCTGCCTGTTCCGAACTCCTCCTACTCCTCATCCTAACTTTGGGGGGGTACACAAATTAGTAATTTGGGCCTAGTCTGGGTCTGTACGTGTGAGATACATACACCTTTTGATATCATATTTTATATTCCGCTATTCAATCTAAACCTTTGGGTATAAACAATTAAATTGCGGGATAGTCTGTGTCGGTACGTGTGAGATACACCTTTCCAATTTTTGGGGCGCATCTGACACTGCCGAGGATTTGAGGGTGCTGCCTGTTCCGAACTCCTCCTACTCCTCATCCTGCCTTTGGGGGGTACAAAAAATAGTAATTTGGGCCTAGTCTGCGTCTGTACGTGTGAGATACATACACCTTTTGATATTATATTTTCTATTCCGCTATTCAATCTAAACCTTCGGGTATAAACAATTAAATTGCGGGATAGTCTGTGTCGGTACGTGTGCGATACACCTTTCCAATTTTTCTGGCGCATCTGATACTGCCGAGGATTTGAGGGTGCTGCCTGTTCCGAACTCCTCCTACTCCTCATCCTGCCTTTGGGGGGGTACAAAAAATAGTAATTTGGGCCTAGTCTGGGTCTGTACGTGTGAGATACATACACCTTTTGATACCATATTTTCTATTCCGCTATTAAATCTAAACCTTTGGGTATAAACAATTAAATTGTAGGATAGTCTGTGTCGGTACATGTGAGATACACCTTTCCAAATTTTGGGGCGCATCTCATACTGCCGAGGATTTGAGGTTGCTGCCTGTTCCGAACTCCTCCTACTCCTCATCCTGCCTTTGGGGGGGTACAAAAAATAGTAATTTGGGCCTAGTCTGGGTCTGAACGTGTGAGATACATACACCTTGTGATATCATATTTTCTATTCCGCTATTCAATCTAAACCTTTGGGAATAAACAATTAAATTGCGGGATAGTCTTTGTCGGTACGTGTGAGATACACCTTTCCAATTTTTGGGGCGCATCTGATACTGCCGAGGATTTGAGGGTGCTGCCTGTTCCGAACTCCTCCTACTCCTCATCCTAACTTTGGGGGGGTACACAAATTAGTAATTTGGGCCTAGTCTGGGTCTGTACGTGTGAGATACATACACCTTTTGATATCATATTTTCTATTCCGCTATTCAATCTAAACCTTTGGGTATAAACAATTAAATTGCGGGATAGTCTGTGTCGGTACGTGTGAGATACACCTTTCCAATTTTTGGGGCGCATCTGACACTGCCGAGGATTTGAGGGTGCTGCCTGTTCCGAACTCCTCCTACTCCTCATCCTGCCTTTGGGGGGTACAAAAAATAGTAATTTGGGCCTAGTCTGCGTCTGTACGTGTGAGATACATACACCTTTTGATATTATATTTTCTATTCCGCTATTCAATCTAAACCTTCGGGTATAAACAATTAAATTGCGGGATAGTCTGTGTCGGTACGTGTGAGATACACCTTTCTAATTTTTGGGGCGCATCTCATACTGCCGAGGATTTGAAGGTGCTGCCTGTTCGGAACTCCACCTACTCCTCATCCTGCCTTTGGGGGGGTACAAAAAACAGTAATATGGGCCTAGTCTGGGTCTGTACGTGTGAGATACATACACCTTTTGATATCATATTTTCTATTCCGCTATTCAATCTGAACCTTTGGGGTAAAAACAATTAAATTGCGGGATAGTCTGTATTGGTACGTGTGAGATACACCTTTCCAATTTTTGGGGCAAATCTCATACCGCTGAGGATTGCAGGGTGCTGCAGTGTGCCTCCTGCCTGTTCCGAACTCCTCCTACTCCTCATCCTGCCTTTGGGGGTACAAAAAATAGTAATCGCGGCCTAGTCTGGTTCTGTATGTGTGAGATACATACACCATTTTTTGATAATATTTTCTATTCCGCTTTTTAATCTACACCTTTGGAGTAAAAACAATTAAATTGCGGGATAGTCTGTGTCGGTACGTGTGAGATACATACACCTTTTGATATCATATTTTCTATTCCGCTATTCAATCTAAACCTTTGGGTATAAACAATTAAATTGCGGGATAGTCTGTGTCGGTACGTGTGAGATACACCTTTACAATTTTTGGGGCGCATCTCATACTGCCGAGGATTTGAGGGTGCTGCCTGTTCCGAAATCCTCCTACTCCTCATCCTGCCTTTGGGTGGGTACAAATAATAGTAATTTGGGCCTAGTCTGGGTATGTACGTGTGAGATACATACACCTTTTGATATCATATTTTCTATTCCGCTATTCAATCTAAAACTTTGGGTATAAACAATTCAATTGCGGGATAGTCTGTGTCGGTACGTGTGAGATACACCTTTCCAATTTTTGGGGCGCATCTCATACTGCCGAGGATTTGAGGGTGCTGCCTTTTCCGAACTCCTCCTACTCCTCATCCTGCCTTTGGGGGGGGTACAAAAAATAGTAATTTGGGCCTAGTCTGCGTCTGTACGTATGAGATACATAC
>NW_028119758.1:7500-10000 GCF_965119305.1 Pelophylax lessonae
CCGGAAAACGGCAGAGTCCCGGCGGCCAGCTTGGGGGGACCGGCCAGCATGGCGCGAGGTGCCGTTTCGCGGCCGGTCGCCCTGGCGCGGGAGCCGACGTCCCCCCCCTCGGACTTTTTCGACTTTTTGACCACCGGGGGGTATAGCCGGCGGCGGCCTCGACCCGCACCCTCGAGGGGGGCCTCCGGAAAAATTATCTCGTGACCCCTTGGGTCCAGGGACCCCAAACTCGCACCTCGCCTAGAGGGGGTCCCCGACCCCCGGCCCACCGAGTTTCGTGTCCCTGCCGCCTACGGTTCCGGAGATATCGACCGGTAAAACCCGCAAGTTCCGTCCGCCGAGGCTGCGGCAGGACCCGGCTAGATCGCGGCACACCGCTCGCGGCGTCCCCGGCCACCGCAAAGGCTCCCGGCGGCGAGCTTGGGTTGCCCGGCCAGCATGGCGCGAGGTGCCGCTTCGCGGCCGGAAAAACGGCAAAGTCCCGCCGGCCAGCTTGGGAATCCCGGCCAGCATGGCGCGAGGTGCCGTTTCGCGGCCGAGAAAAACGGCAAAGTCCCGCCGGCCAGCTTGGGAGTCCCGGCCAGCATGGCGCGAGGTGCCGTTTCGCGGCCGGAAAAACGGCAAAGTCCCGCCGGCCAGCTTGGGAATCCCGGCCAGCATGGCGCGAGGTGCCGTTTCGCGGCCGGAAAAACGGCAAAGTCCCGCCGGCCAGCTTGGGAGTCCCGGCCAGCATGGCGCGAGGTGCCGTTTCGCGGCCGGAAAAACGGCAAAGTCCCGCCGGCCAGCTTGGGAATCCCGGCCAGCATGGCGCGAGGTGCCGTTTCGCGGCCGGTCGCCCTGGCGCGGGAGCCGACGTCCCCCCCTCGGACTTTTTCGACTTTTTGACCACCGGGGGGTATAGCCGGCGGCGGCCTCGACCCGCACCCTCGAGGGGGGCCTCCGGAAAAATTATCTCGTGACCCCTTTGGTCCAGGGACCCCAAACTCGCACCTCACCTAGAGGGGGTCCCCGACCCCCGGCCCACCGAGTTTCGTGTCCCTGCCGCCTACGGTTCCGGAGATATCGACCGGTAAAAACCGCAAGCTCCGTCCGCCGGGGCTGCGGCAAGCCGCGGCTTAATCGCGGCTCGACGCCCGCTGCCTCCCCGGCCGCCGGGGGCTCCCGCGTCCGGGGCCGGTTCTCCCCCTCCGCTTCCAGCTAGGGACCCCAAATTTTTCAGGGACCTCGCCCGGCCCCCTGGCCACGTAAAACGCGGAGCTCGAACCCCCCCCTCGCCCCGGGGTCCGGAGATATCGACCGGTAAAAACCGCAAGTTCCATCCGCCGAGGCTGCGGGAATCCGCGGCTAAATCGCGGCTCGACGCCCGCAGCGTCCCCGGCAGGGGACCGCCGGTATTCGGGAGCCCGCCGCTCCTCGCCCGTTGCACCCAGAGACCCCAGACTTGCACCGGATCTAGAGGGGGTCCTGGACCCCCGGCCCACCGAGTTTCGCGTCCCGGCCGCCTACGGTCCCGGAGATATAGACCGGTAAAAACCGCAAGTTCCGTCCGCCGAGGCTGCGGCAGGACCCGGCTAGATCGCGGCACACCGCTCGCGGCGTCCCCGGCCACCGCAAAGGCTCCCGGCGGCGAGCTTGGGTTGCCCGGCCAGCATGGCGCGAGGTGCCGTTTCGCGGCCGGAAAAACGGCAAAGTCCCGCCGGCCAGCTTGGGAATCCCGGCCAGCATGGCGCGAGGTGCCGTTTCGCGGCCGGTCGCCCTGGCGCGGGAGCCGACGTCCCCCCCTCGGACTTTTTCGACTTTTTGACCACCGGGGGGTATAGCCGGCGGCGGCCTCGACCCGCACCCTCGAGGGGGGCCTCCGGAAAAATTATCTCGTGACCCCTTGGGTCCAGGGACCCCAAACTCGCACCTCGCCTAGAGGGGGTCCCCGACCCCCGGCCCACCGAGTTTCGTGTCCCTGCCGCCTACGGTTCCGGAGATATCGACCGGTAAAACCCGCAAGTTCCGTCCGCCGAGGCTGCGGCAAGCCGCGGCTTAATCGCGGCTCGACGCCCGCTGCCTCCCCGGCCGCCGGAGGCTCCCGCGTCCGGGGTCGGTTCTCCCCCTCCGCTTCCAGCCAGGGACCCCAAATTTTTCAGGGACCTCGCCCGCCCCCCTGGCCACGTAAAACGCGGAGCTCGAACCCCCCCCTCGCCCAGGGGTCCGGAGATATCGGCCGGTAAAAACCGCAAGTTCCGTCCGCCGAGGCTGCGGTAATACGCGGCTGAATCGCGGCTCGACGCCCGCTGCCTCCCCGGCCGCCGGAGGCTCCCGCGTCCGGGGTCGGTTCTCCCCCTCCGCTTCCAGCCAGGGACCCCAAATTTTTCGGGGACCTCGCCCGCCCCCCTGGCCACGTAAAACGCGGAGCTCGAACCCCCCCTCGCCCAGGGGTCCGGAGATATCGGCCGGTAAAAACCGCAAGTTCCGTCCGCCGAGGCTGCGGTAATACGCGGCTGAATCG
>NW_028119758.1:20000-22500 GCF_965119305.1 Pelophylax lessonae
GGGTCCCCGACCCCCGGCCCACCGAGTTTCGTGTCCCTGCCGCCTACGGTTCCGGAGATATCGACCGGTAAAACCCGCAAGTTCCGTCCGCCGAGGCTGCGGCAGGGACCCGGCTAGATCGCGGCACACCGCTCGCGGCGTCCCCGGCCACCGCAAAGGCTCCCGGCGGCGAGCTTGGGTTGCCCGGCCAGCATGGCGCGAGGTGCCGCTTCGCGGCCGGAAAAACGGCAAAGTCCCGCCGGCCAGCTTGGGAATCCCGGCCAGCATGGCGCGAGGTGCCGTTTCGCGCGGACGGAAAGAAAAACGGCAAAGTCCCGCCGGCCAGCTTGGGAGTCCCGGCCAGCATGGCGCGAGGTGCCGTTTCGCGGCCGGAAAAAACGGCAAAGTCCCGCCGGCCAGCTTGGGAATCCCGGCCAGCATGGCGCGAGGTGCCGTTTCGCGGCCGGAAAAACGGCAAAGTCCCGCCGGCCAGCTTGGGAGTCCCGGCCAGCATGGCGCGAGGTGCCGTTTCGCGGCCGGAAAAACGGCAAAGTCCCGCCGGCCAGCTTGGGAATCCCGGCCAGCATGGCGCGAGGTGCCGTTTCGCGGCCGGTCGCCCTGGCGCGGGAGCCGACGTCCCCCCCTCGGACTTTTTCGACTTTTTGACCACCGGGGGGTATAGCCGGCGGCGGCCTCGACCCGCACCCTCGAGGGGGGCCTCCGGAAAATTATCTCGTGACCCCTTTGGTCCAGGGACCCCAAACTCGCACCTCACCTAGAGGGGGTCCCCGACCCCCGGCCCACCGAGTTTCGTGTCCCTGCCGCCTACGGTTCCGGAGATATCGACCGGTAAAAACCGCAAGCTCCGTCCGCCGGGGCTGCGGCAAGCCGCGGCTTAATCGCGGCTCGACGCCCGCTGCCTCCCCGGCCGCCGGGGGCTCCCGCGTCCGGGGCCGGTTCTCCCCCTCCGCTTCCAGCTAGGGACCCCAAATTTTTCAGGGACCTCGCCCGGCCCCCTGGCCACGTAAAACGCGGAGCTCGAACCCCCCCCTCGCCCCGGGGTCCGGAGATATCGACCGGTAAAAACCGCAAGTTCCATCCGCCGAGGCTGCGGGAATCCGCGGCTAAATCGCGGCTCGACGCCCGCAGCGTCCCCGGCAGGGGACCGCCGGTATTCGGGAGCCCGCCGCTCCTCGCCCGTTGCACCCAGAGACCCCAGACTTGCACCGGATCTAGAGGGGGTCCTGGACCCCCGGCCCACCGAGTTTCGCGTCCCGGCCGCCTACGGTCCCGGAGATATAGACCGGTAAAAACCGCAAGTTCCGTCCGCCGAGGCTGCGGCAGGACCCGGCTAGATCGCGGCACACCGCTCGCGGCGTCCCCGGCCACCGCAAAGGCTCCCGGCGGCGAGCTTGGGTTGCCCGGCCAGCATGGCGCGAGGTGCCGTTTCGCGGCCGGAAAAACGGCAAAGTCCCGCCGGCCAGCTTGGGAATCCCGGCCAGCATGGCGCGAGGTGCCGTTTCGCGGCCGGTCGCCCTGGCGCGGGAGCCGACGTCCCCCCCTCGGACTTTTCGACTTTTTGACCACCGGGGGGTATAGCCGGCGGCGGCCTCGACCCGCACCCTCGAGGGGGGCCTCCGGAAAAATTATCTCGTGACCCCTGGGTCCAGGGACCCCAAACTCGCACCTCGCCTAGAGGGGGTCCCCGACCCCCGGCCCACCGAGTTTCGTGTCCCTGCCGCCTGTTCCGGAGATATCGACCGGTAAAACCCGCAAGTTCCGTCCGCCGAGGCTGCGGCAAGCCGCGGCTTAATCGCGGCTCGACGCCCGCTGCCTCCCCGGCCGCCGGAGGCTCCCGCGTCCGGGGTCGGTTCTCCCCCTCCGCTTCCAGCCAGGGACCCCAAATTTTTCAGGGACCTCGCCCGCCCCCCTGGCCACGTAAAACGCGGAGCTCGAACCCCCCCCTCGCCCAGGGGTCCGGAGATATCGGCCGGTAAAAACCGCAAGTTCCGTCCGCCGAGGCTGCGGTAATACGCGGCTGAATCGCGGCTCGACGCCCGCTGCCTCCCCGGCCGCCGGAGGCTCCCGCGTCCGGGGTCGGTTCTCCCCCTCCGCTTCCAGCCAGGGACCCCAAATTTTTCGGGGAACCTCGCCCGCCCCCCTGGCCACGTAAACGCGGAGCTCGAACCTCCCCTCGCCCCGCGGTCCGGAGATACGGCCGGTGTCCCGAGACTACTTGAACATCTGGACTTTGACTTTTTTTGGGAGACGGGCCAGCGGGTGCCCCGACGCACAGCCTCCCCGGCGAATTCCAGCCCTTCCTTCTCGGGACCCGTCGGGTCCACCGACACCAAACTTTCGCCAGACCTAGAGGGGGTCCTCGACCCCAGGGCCCGCCGAGTTTCAAGTCCCTGCGGCCTACGGTCCTGGAGATACCGACGCGTAAAAACCGCAAGTTCCGATCCGCCGGGGCTGCGGGTTGCTCCCGCCGAATACCACGCGACCGCTCGCGGCGTCTCCC
>NW_028119758.1:55000-60000 GCF_965119305.1 Pelophylax lessonae
GTCTGAGCACCTTTAATGCTTGTGGGACATAAGAGGGGAGATAACCTCGCGATCTTCTCAGATCACCCGGCCTCCCCCCACCCTCCCACTCTCTCAGGAACAGCAGCAACCAGTCCTTACATGACCGTTCCCACAGAGACGGCTCGTCCCTAAACAGGGACTGGAGGTTAAATTTTACAAAAATGGTGATGAAAAACACCACCGGATGGACCATATCTAATCCCCCTGACCGTCTCTGCAAAAACGTGACTTCCCTTTTTATCAGGTTTAGCCTATTCCCCCACAACAGCAGGAAGAACAGGCCAGTGACCCTAGCAAAGAGAGCTGTTGGCAAGATACACACATAGCTGATGTACAAAAACTCAGGCAAAAGGTATTTTTTGATTAGGCTTACCCTTTCCCTTAAGGTTAGTTTCCAGCCTTTCCAGGCAGAAACCTTCCGGGAGGCACCCACCAGCCTACTCTCCCAATTTTTCTTGGGGTAATCCCCCTGGCCAAATAGGATGCCCAACACTCTAATTTCAGCCTGAGGCTCGGGGAACACGTCCGGAAGCGGGAACTGCTCCCCTTCCTTCCCCATCCAAAAGGCTTCGCTCTTATCCCAGTTCACAAGGGAACTGGATGCCTCGGAGTAGTCGCCGATCTGTGATTCCACAAACCGGGCTTCCTCCTCACTTGACACTACAACCGAGACATCGTCAGCGTAGGCCACTACCTTCACCGTCAACTCCGGGCCACCGCCTGGCTCCATCAAGACCCCCCTCAGCTGCCCGCAGTTTAACCTTCTCACAAATGGATCCACCGCAAAGACATAAAGAAGGGGGCTCAACGGGCAACCCTGCCGGACCCCAGAGTCAACAGGAAAGGGCACACCTACCCAACCATTGACAAGAGAGAAGCTCACTGCCCCTCTGTACAAAACTTGAAGCCAATTTATAAACCTCCCCGGTAGGCCGTATTTCTCCAACAGAAGCCACAGGTACTCGTGGTTCACCCGATCAAAGGCTTTGGCCTGGTCTAACGCCAGCAAGTATTGCCGATCACCACTCGCCCTGCACCTCTCCACAGCCTCCCGGACGCATAGGACAGCACTAAAAGTGCTTCGGCCGGGAATTGTACAGTGCTGCGCAACCGACAATACTTTGTCAGCAACCGCCGACAAACGCCAAAAGAGTATCTTTGCCAACAGCTTTCTGTCAGTATTGAGAAGGGCAATTGGACGCCAGTTCTCAATCTGATACGGATCTTTTTTCTTTGAAAGTAAAATTAGTGCTGACCTTCTCATCGAGGGAGGAAGCAGGCCTTCAGCCAAACATTCCCTGAACACCTCCACAAGATGAGGAGCCAAGAGACTCTTGAAGGTTTTATAGAATTCAGCCGTGAGCCCATCCGGCCCCGGCGACTTTTTAGATGACAATGAGTCGATAGCCTGCTCCACTTCCAGCACTGAAATTTCAGCTGTCAAAGATTCGGGAAAATCAAACCCCCCTTGCAGGGGAGTCGCATCAAGGAACAACCTGGTCTTCTCCATATCCAACTGCTTCGCCTTCAGGATGTCCGAAAAGTGGGCTCTGACAATGCCCAGGATCCCAGGTCTGGACCTGACCAGGTTTCCCGAGGCATCCTTCAGGCCATGTACGACCTTCGAACTCACCGCCTCCCTGCAATTCACAAAGGGATCCGGGGAGCAGAACTTCCCATAATCCCTCTCGAGGACCAAGGAGGCGAGACGGTCATACTGACATTCCCTCAGGCGAAGTTTTAGACTAGAGATCTGTTCCTGAGGACCTCCCAAGGATACGAGGCGATCTAATTGCCTTCGCAACCTCTGGTAGGTCTGGTACCGAGACATAGCCTTATACTTTGAGGCAGTGCGGAAAAAGCCCTCCGACCTCTTCTTCACTGCTTCCCACCATTCCCGGCGGGAGCAGCCACTCTCAAGGAGTGAAGCCTGATCCGCGTAGAACTCCTCAAAGTCTTTCTTGACATCAGGATCCTCCAATAGCGTCTCACTCAGACGCCATAAGCCCCGACCCTTCTGAGGAGTCTCAGCAATGTTCAGAGTTATGGAAACCAAATTGTGATCAGAGAACTCCACCACTTGCAACTCTGGGCCTGCAAAGATGGAGTCCCCCTTCAAAAAAAACCTATCTATTCTACTCCTACTATTACCTCTGGAAAAAGTGAACCCTGTGTGGTTGGGGAAATTGCGAACATGCACATCCACCAACCCGGCGTCCCTCACTATGCTATTCAAAAAAATGCTATCATATCCCAGAGGGCCTCCGGTACCTGCCCTGTCCTTGGGCCTAGTGATGGTGTTAAAGTCACCACCGAAGACGACCTGCTGGGATGTAAAAAGGTAGGGTTTGACCGCCGTGAGAAGTTCCTTCCTGCCCCTCTTGGACTGAGGCCCATAAAAATTAATAAGGCGCAGGAATTGACCTCCCACAACAGCGTCCACCACCATACATCTTCCGATTTCTACCTCAATTACTCGTCGGCAAGCCACCGAACCGGTTTTGAAAAGGACCGCAACACCACTACACGGCTCGGCCGCAAGAGACCAGAGGGAAGGACCATATCTCCATTCCCTTTTTGCCAGATGCATGTCCGCAATAGTAGCCAACCAGGTCTCTTGCAAAAATAAAATTTCAGCTTCAACACGGCTGAGAAAATCAAAGGCCATGAAACGAGCCGCAGTAGACCGAATACTGGCAACATTAATGGTCACCAGCCGGATTGGCGCGGGTACAGCCATACTTAATAATTAAGGTAGTAATACTCTGTCTTTACAAACACAATCCTAAACCATACCGTCCTCCTCCGAATCGGAGAGGATACCAAAACGGTTGATGAGGGCAAGAGTTTGTTGGGCTTGAGCCTGCCTCTCCTCATACAACCTATCACCCTGAACCACAGCAGCTGGCTCAATATTCTTTGTTTTTTTCTTTTTCTTTTTCTTGGCGGTATTCCACCCATCCTCTCTCCGTTTACTGGGGCCCTCCTCACTGGAAGCCCCAATACCTTCCTGAGCCTCACCCCTGGAGCGTTTAGTCGCTCCCTGGGATGCGCCCTGGTGACCAGGTCCCTTATGGGACCCTTGGGAGATCACTTCAGGCAGATTACCTGCCCGTGCCCTCAAGGACACCGAAGTGCGCTGAGGGAGAGGCGGAGCTTGAAGTGGGGAAGGGGGAACAGAAGGAGAAAGGGGAACCGCCACAGAACTTAGGGCTACAGCAGGAGCCAGAGCCTCAGCTGGGCCAACCCTCAGCACCGGGATAGGAGGGGAAGGGCGATCCACCCCACCAGATGTTGGGGCCAACACCCCAGGGGAAGGAAGAACGATAGGTGGATCAGGGCCCACCACACTCAGATTTTTCCCTAATACCATCCTGCGAGGGACTGGGACAGGTTTAGTCTGACTTACAACATCCCTGGGTATTTTGTTTATTTCTGCCTCTTGCTCTGCCCTACTTGCCTCCCTTTTCTCTGCCCTCTTCAACTTGGATGCCGTCTTCTTCCGCACCACTGGCACAGGGACAGCAGCCGAGGCACCAGCCTCATCCGTCCTAGCCTCCGGAGCCGCCTGAGACCCACGAGCCCCAGAAGCCTCATGAGCACCAGGAGTCCCCGGAGCACGTGCCCCACAGTCACCTGGGGTATATCCCCTGAAGGCCTTAGGGCATCTACTAAAAGGGTGCCCCATCTCCCCACATAGGTTGCACATTATCAGACGGCAGTTTTCTGAAGTATGGCCTACCCCATTGCACCTTACACACTTCAGCTCACCGCAATCTGCACTGAAGTGTGTGGGGCAGCCACACTTGAAACAGAGGCGGGGCTGTCCCTGATAAAAGGCAAGAATACGGTCTCGGCCAATGAAACTACTGGCCGGGATGTGTGAAATTGTGAGTCCCCTTCTGCCTAATTTCACAGGTACCGTCCATGCCCCTGTCCAGATCCCCCTCTCATCCAATTTCTTTCTCAGGGGTGCCTGCAACTGGCCAAACCTCCCCAGCCAGGTCGCAATATCCTCCTGAGGGAGAGATTCATTCCGTACAAGTATGGTCACTAACTTTACCTCCTCCTGCCTTGAGATCGGGATGACACGGAAGTCTCTCCACATGACGTGAGTTCTCAAGACCCCATAACGTGTGAAAAAAAGCTCCATTAGCACAGGGGTTAAAAAGCTCACATCAAACTCTGAGGTACCGTGTGGATGGATGACTGCAAATATCTCCGCCACCTTGAAACCCATACCTAGAATCATATCCACTACCTCCCCCCGAGACGGGCATTGACCCCTACCCTGCCACCTGAGCTGGACCACGTTGCGGCGGCGCCGCTCTGGCCCACCCGTCCCACGGGACCATAGATTCGCCCCATATGTGCCAGGTGGATGCCTGAAGGTGTGGGTGCCATATTGCTCATATATTGGACCTAAGCCCACCGTGGCCCCAGCCACATGAGCAAATGACTTACCGCCCCTCAGGGCTGATAATAACTCTGCTTCCTGTGGTGCCCCCAACACTAAACCAGGAGCATCCTCTGGTGCCGGACCAACCGCTCCCCCTTGGACACCTAAATCTCCCCCCACAACCGGGCTTTCTTGCCTCACTTGGATCACTTCTGCCCCACTCGCAGGAGCCCCGCTGACCCCTTGGGAAGGGTCTACTTCAGGTGTCCTCACAGTCTGTGTACTGGCTGGAGCAACCACCATCTGGCCAAGGGACTCCGCATTACTTACCGGAGCCCCCAACCCAGGCGGAAACCCTGACTCAGTCACTTCATCCTGTGGCTGGGAAGTGTCTTGTAAATTCTCTTTAGACCCCACTACGTGCTGCATAAATTCTAGTGCAGGGCACGGGGTCTGAAGCTGTCCAAATTCACATTCACCCCAGGCCTGACTCTGCACCCTCACCTGGGCTGGTGGTGGCCCGCTTGGACCTAGGGAAACCTCTAACTGGGTTTCCATGACACAGTCTATAGTGTTCATG
>NW_028119758.1:75000-79220 GCF_965119305.1 Pelophylax lessonae
CGGCCAGCATGGCGCGCGGCCGGAAAACGGCAAAGTCCCGCCGGCCAGCTTGGGAAGCCCGGCCAGCATGGCGCGCGGCCGGAAACCGGCAAAGTCCCGCCGGCCAGCTTGGGAAGCCCGGCCAGCATGGCGCGGGGTGCCGTTTCGCGGCCGGAAAAACGGCAAAGTCCCGCCGGCCAGCTTGGGAAGCCCGGCCAGCATGGCGCGCGGCCGGAAAACGGCAGAGTCCCGCCGGCCAGCTTGGGTGGACCGGCCAGCATGGCGCGGGGTGCCGTTTCGCGGCCGGAAAAACGGCAAAGTCCCCCCGGCCAGCTTGGGAAGCCCGGCCAGCATGGCGCGCGGCCGGAAAACGGCAGAGTCCCGGCGGCCAGCTTGGGGGGACCGGCCAGCATGGCGCGAGGTGCCGTTTCGCGGCCGGTCGCCCTGGCGCGGGAGCCGACGTCCCCCCCCTCGGACTTTTTCGACTTTTTGACCACCGGGGGGTATAGCCGGCGGCGGCCTCGACCCGCACCCTCGAGGGGGGCCTCCGGAAAAATTATCTCGTGACCCCTTGGGTCCAGGGACCCCAAACTCGCACCTCGCCTAGAGGGGGTCCCCGACCCCCGGCCCACCGAGTTTCGTGTCCCTGCCGCCTACGGTTCCGGAGATATCGACCGGTAAAACCCGCAAGTTCCGTCCGCCGAGGCTGCGGCAGGACCCGGCTAGATCGCGGCACACCGCTCGCGGCGTCCCCGGCCACCGCAAAGGCTCCCGGCGGCGAGCTTGGGTTGCCCGGCCAGCATGGCGCGAGGTGCCGCTTCGCGGCCGGAAAAACGGCAAAGTCCCGCCGGCCAGCTTGGGAATCCCGGCCAGCATGGCGCGAGGTGCCGTTTCGCGGCCGGAAAAACGGCAAAGTCCCGCCGGCCAGCTTGGGAGTCCCGGCCAGCATGGCGCGAGGTGCCGTTTCGCGGCCGGAAAAACGGCAAAGTCCCGCCGGCCAGCTTGGGAATCCCGGCCAGCATGGCGCGAGGTGCCGTTTCGCGGCCGGAAAAACGGCAAAGTCCCGCCGGCCAGCTTGGGAGTCCCGGCCAGCATGGCGCGAGGTGCCGTTTCGCGGCCGGAAAAACGGCAAAGTCCCGCCGGCCAGCTTGGGAATCCCGGCCAGCATGGCGCGAGGTGCCGTTTCGCGGCCGGTCGCCCTGGCGCGGGAGCCGACGTCCCCCCCTCGGACTTTTTCGACTTTTTGACCACCGGGGGGTATAGCCGGCGGCGGCCTCGACCCGCACCCTCGAGGGGGGCCTCCGGAAAAATTATCTCGTGACCCCTTTGGTCCAGGGACCCCAAACTCGCACCTCACCTAGAGGGGGTCCCCGACCCCCGGCCCACCGAGTTTCGTGTCCCTGCCGCCTACGGTTCCGGAGATATCGACCGGTAAAAACCGCAAGCTCCGTCCGCCGGGGCTGCGGCAAGCCGCGGCTTAATCGCGGCTCGACGCCCGCTGCCTCCCCGGCCGCCGGGGGCTCCCGCGTCCGGGGCCGGTTCTCCCCCTCCGCTTCCAGCTAGGGACCCCAAATTTTTCAGGGACCTCGCCCGGCCCCCTGGCCACGTAAAACGCGGAGCTCGAACCCCCCCCTCGCCCCGGGGTCCGGAGATATCGACCGGTAAAAACCGCAAGTTCCATCCGCCGAGGCTGCGGGAATCCGCGGCTAAATCGCGGCTCGACGCCCGCAGCGTCCCCGGCAGGGGACCGCCGGTATTCGGGAGCCCGCCGCTCCTCGCCCGTTGCACCCAGAGACCCCAGACTTGCACCGGATCTAGAGGGGGTCCTGGACCCCCGGCCCACCGAGTTTCGCGTCCCGGCCGCCTACGGTCCCGGAGATATAGACCGGTAAAAACCGCAAGTTCCGTCCGCCGAGGCTGCGGCAGGACCCGGCTAGATCGCGGCACACCGCTCGCGGCGTCCCCGGCCACCGCAAAGGCTCCCGGCGGCGAGCTTGGGTTGCCCGGCCAGCATGGCGCGAGGTGCCGTTTCGCGGCCGGAAAAACGGCAAAGTCCCGCCGGCCAGCTTGGGAATCCCGGCCAGCATGGCGCGAGGTGCCGTTTCGCGGCCGGTCGCCCTGGCGCGGGAGCCGACGTCCCCCCCTCGGACTTTTTCGACTTTTTGACCACCGGGGGTATAGCCGGCGGCGGCCTCGACCCGCACCCTCGAGGGGGGCCTCCGGAAAAATTATCTCGTGACCCCTTGGGTCCCAGGGACCCCAAACTCGCACCTCGCCTAGAGGGGGTCCCCGACCCCCGGCCCACCGAGTTTCGTGTCCCTGCCGCCTACGGTTCCGGAGATATCGACCGGTAAAACCCGCAAGTTCCGTCCGCCGAGGCTGCGGCAAGCCGCGGCTTAATCGCGGCTCGACGCCCGCTGCCTCCCCGGCCGCCGGAGGCTCCCGCGTCCGGGGTCGGTTCTCCCCCTCCGCTTCCAGCCAGGGACCCCAAATTTTTCAGGGACCTCGCCCGCCCCCCTGGCCACGTAAAACGCGGAGCTCGAACCCCCCCCTCGCCCAGGGGTCCGGAGATATCGGCCGGTAAAAACCGCAAGTTCCGTCCGCCGAGGCTGCGGTAATACGCGGCTGAATCGCGGCTCGACGCCCGCTGCCTCCCCGGCCGCCGGAGGCTCCCGCGTCCGGGGTCGGTTCTCCCCCTCCGCTTCCAGCCAGGGACCCCAAATTTTTCGGGGACCTCGCCCGCCCCCCTGGCCACGTAAAACGCGGAGCTCGAACCTCCCCTCGCCCCGCGGTCCGGAGATACGGCCGGTGTCCCGAGACTACTTGAACATCTGGACTTTGACTTTTTTTGGGAGACGGGGCCAGCGGGTGCCCCGACGCACAGCCTCCCCGGCGAATTCCAGCCTTCCTTCTCGGGACCCGTCGGGTCCACCGACACCAAACTTTCGCCAGACCTAGAGGGGGTCCTCGACCCCAGGGCCCGCCGAGTTTCAAGTCCCTGCGGCCTACGGTCCTGGAGATACCGACGCGTAAAAACCGCAAGTTCCGATCCGCCGGGGCTGCGGGTTGCTCCCGCCGAATACCACGCGACCGCTCGCGGCGTCTCCCGCGGCCGGGGTCGCTTCTCCCCCGCCCCTTCCAGCTGGGGACCCCAAATTTTTCAGGGAGGTCACCCCAACCCCTGGCGACGTAAAACGCGGAGCTCCGACCTCAGGCCACCCAGGGACCCCGAGTCACGCGTCGTGTCCAAAAACTCTTCAGCGCTTCCGCCGTGCCCACCGAGGGGGACCCCTGGACCCTTAAGCCGGGCGCCCTGCGACCCCCCCACCCGGCCCGCGCCCCCTCCAAGCTGACCAGCGACGCTTAAGCCCAGGAGGGACCTGCCAACGGGGGGGCGGGCAGGACGAAACCGGGGGAGAAGGTGGGGTGGGGGGGGGGGGTGGGCGCGGGCAAAGTCCCCCCCCGGCCAGCTTGGCGCGCTGCCGAGTCGGTGGCGCGGGCAAAGTCCCCCCGGCCAGCTTGGCGCGCTGCCGAGTCGGTGGCGCGGGCAAAGTCCCCCCCCCCCCCCGGCCAGCTTGGCGCGCTGCCGTGTCGGTACTCCCCGGCCGGGAGGGTCGTGCCGTGTCGGTCCCCCCCGGCCAGGACTCGGCGCGCTCGTGGGGGGGGTGGGCCCGTCTCCGTACCGCGGGCGAGGACTCTGGCCCTCCGGCGGCTTCCCCCTCCGCGCCAAGCTCTCTCGCCTCTCCGGGCGCGAGGGGAACCCCCCCGTCCGTCCCCGCGGCGGGGGACGGCACGGGGTGGCCGGGAGGCGGACGCCCGCTCTCCTCCTGCGGCGTGGGGTCGGACGCCCGCGCTCCCCTGCAGTGGAGAACGGACGCCCGAGCCCCCCGCGCTCCGCCCGCGGAAGACAAAAGCTTGGCTCAAGGGATGACTTTCAATAGATCGCAGCGAGGTAGCTGCTCTGCTACGCACGAAACCCTGACCCAGAATCAGGTCGTCTACGAATGATTTAGCACCGGGTTCCCAACGAACATGCGATGCGCTCCGGGAGAGAGGCGGCCCACTTCGTCCGCGCTCCGGCCCCGAGGCGAGCGGCACTACGCGCCGGCCCCCGCCCCGGCGAAGGGGTGGTGGGGCCGGCTATCCCAGGCCAACCTGGGCTCCGCGGCACTGCGGTATCGTCACGTTTAGGGGGGATTCTGACTTAGAGGCGTTCAGTCATAATCCCACAGATGGTAGCT
>NW_028119757.1:0-79060 GCF_965119305.1 Pelophylax lessonae
TGGCTGGGTAGTGTAAGAATGGAGTCACAGCTCCAGGGTGAAAATGATGCCGCCCCCCCCCCCCGCATTTGTTTTGTTGTGGAAGGGGGTCCCTTGGTCTTTGGTGGTCCTCTCCTCCCCTCCTCCTTCTCTCCTCTGGGTTGGTGGTCCTCTTCCTCCTCCTCCTACTCCTCCTCCTCGTATTTTTAGCTCTGTATTTCGATGTTCTGGTTGGATCCGGTTTTTGTCTCACCATTCCTCTCCCATTTGTCTGCAGGGGAGATGGAGAAGCACCTGTCACTCATGGTGGAGCTCCTCCCAGACTGGCTCTCCATTCATCCAATCAGGAAGGACACTTACTACAAACTGAACAAATCCATGGACCTGAATGTCATCCTGGAGAGACTTTCCAAGAAGCTGAAGGAGGAGTCTCAGTAGGAGGAGTCTCAGTAGGAGGAGTCTCAGTAGGAGGAGTCTCAGTAGGAGGAGTCTCAGTAGCGATCTTCTGACCTCATCATGATGTCATTTATTGGACTCGGATTTTATAGAGAATTGTGCAATCATTTTATATGAATGGATTTGGGGCTCCAGGAGAACTTTGTGTTCATTTCTCACTTTGTCTCCAGATTCTGACACTGGAATGAACGGATATTTTGCCAGGGGTTTTTTTTTTTTTTTTTTGGGGGGGGTTGGTAGGTAAACTCCAAACTTTGGGAATGAGTAAAGAACCAATCAGGAATAGGCACAGCCGGATCTTATTACTTCGGATGTTCTGTCTTCTCTCCTATCAGATTGGTGTCCTTTGTTTGCAGCCCCTGACTGTCCCACCTCCGGGCCCCTGACTGTCCCACCTCCTGTTTGGGGCCCGAAAACCTAATCTGAGCAACCCAAAGTAAACCTGAGATTTGTAAGGGGGGGCGCGCAGCTGTCAGAAGGTTCAGCTTGTACCCATGTTCTTCTGGGTCCTCCAAGGATGTCTGCTGAGCAGAAAAGTCGTATTGGACCTCCGTGTCACGTTGTGGGAGGAGCTCGGTGACATCACGTTGTGGGAGGAGCTCGGTGACGGCCAGGCAGGACGCATTCTGAAAATTTGAACAATGGCAGCCCCAATCTCTCAGGGGTGGGGGGAGGGGTTATTCTGGATGATCAGTGTACAGTGGTGTGTTTTTATTTGCTGAATGTTAATATTGGGAGGGATTTTTTTATCGGTGAAAAGCAAATGTTTCCATTTCCAGCTTTGGATTAAATGACTTTGCATTACATTTGGGTGTGGCTGTGATTTGTTGGACCTCACAAGGTATAAAAAAACAAATTGGAGGTTTATTTGCACTGTTAGTTAAATCTGAATGCTCTGCTCAGGAAAATCATCAATTGAAGTCCCCCCCCCCCCCCCCCCCCCTTACAAACATTAATGCGAGTGTTGGACGCACTACATGTTTCATATCACCACACATGAGTTCTGCCCGGAGCTCCTCCTTATCTTTTATATTCCATCGGAGTCCTGAAAATTATTTTAGTGTATTTTTCCTGAAATTTTGTCCGCCCGTCTATAGTGGGGCCACTGAAGGCTCTTGGGGAGGGGGGGGGGGGTACAATGCCGGGGCGCACAGCTATTCCACAATGACAGCCATGCTGTGGGAAGCTCTCACTTTTTAGGTGTGCAGAGTTTTGGGGGAAGAACTTCAGCGACCCCCCCTCCCCCCCCCCCCCCCCTCCATCATAGAATTTTATTTCCTTCAATCACCATGGAAAGTCTCTGAATTCCAACCACAGCGCCGTTATATTGTGCCGGCTTAGAGCCGATTCCATAGCTGGGAATAAAGGTGTGGGCTCCCCCCCCCCCCCCCCCCCAAAACTCCATTCCTGATTGTATATCGGAGCCTGGAAACGGAGGGGAGGGGCTTTCTGACCATTTCCTTTATATAAAAAAAACAAATGGCCCCCCCCCCCCCCCAGATTGTGGTTGTAGCTCTGTCCCCCTCCCCCAGATTGTGGTTGTAGCTCTGTCTCCCCTCCCCCAGATTATGGTTGTAGCTCTGTCCCCCTCCCCCAGATTGTGGTTGTAGCTCTGTCCCCCTCCCCCAGATTGTGGTTGTAGCTCTGTTCCCCCCCTCCCCCAGATTGTGGTTGTAGCTCTGTTCCCCCCCTCCCCCAGATTGTGGTTGTAGCTCTGTCTCCCCTCCCCCAGATTGTGGTTGTAGCTCTGTCTCCCCTCCCCCAGATTATGGTTGTAGCTCTGTCTCCCCCCTCCCCCCCCCCGATTGTGGTTGTAGCTCTGTCTCCCCCCTCCCCCCCCGATTATGGTTGTAGCTCTGTCAATCATAACACTCAGCAGACCTGTGAAAAGAAAAGCTGGTGCCATGTGACCCCCCCCCCCCCCCTCTTCTACAGAAGAACTGTCAATGGTGGAGCGGGTAGTCGGCAGTTAGTCTTTTGTGGGCGGAGCTTTTTCCTGTGCGTGGAGCATCGTGATTTTTGGGACAGTTTGGGGTGTTTAATAAAAAAAAATAAAGAAAAAAACAGTGTTTGCATTGATATGTCCCCCAGGGCCATACCCCTCCCCCCACATAGCCCTTTAATGGCTGCTAACTTTCATATAAGCCTTCAACAGGGGGTCTTTCATGTTCAGCTCACACAGACTTTAATGGGGGTCACAGCTGGACCGGACTCTTTACATGTCTGGGCTTAATGGAGTGATTTGAAAAGGGGGTTCAGCTCATCGATCCTCCCCTTCCATCCATGTCCAACCCCTCCAGTGCCTCCGCCTCCTCCCTTCCTTCTGTTCCGGCTGTCTCCGCCCTCCTGGGAATTGATTGGTGTAGCGTTGTCACCCTCAGCAAAGATGACCGTATTATAGAATCTGTAGTACCATGTACTGGTATTAATAAGTCGTCTGTTCTCTTTGTATTGCTTTCCTATTGTAAACTGACCACGCTAGGCATGAGAACAGGGCTTAGGCTTATTGCCGGTACAATAATAAAATATCAGTGCAGCGCTAAAAATGATAACAAGTAGAAAAATACACATTGGTCCCAACGTGTGATGAATCTAAATAACATTCCTGGGTGATTATAGGGCAAGAAATCTTCCAGCGATATCTCGAGCCGCTCCCCCCCACAGATAGACCCCCCCCCCCCCCCTGAACCCACAGGAAGGTCACTCCCTCCCCCGAACTCACAGGAAGGTCACTCCCTCCCCCTGAACCCACAGGAAGGTCACTACCCCCTCCGGGGCAGAATGATGATGGGTATTATTACACGCATCCACCACAGAGGAAGGGGAGATCCAGGGATCTGTCAGTAAATCTCTGAGCTTTGCAGTCCCGGGATCCTCTGAATTGTCATAGAAGAGTAAAGGATATATATATATATATATATACACTGCTCTCTGCTAATAACATTACTTTTATAGAAGATAAGAGATACAAAGCCAGCACTATAACCCGGTGCACGGTGACGTCATGTAACTCCTCCCTCCGTACGCGTTACGTCCCATTGGTGGAACTTCATCAGTGGATAATTTTGGGTTGTATTTAGGACTAGGGTCATGGACCCACCCCAAAGGTCAGGAGGCGTGGCTTATCTCCATCATAGGCGTGGACACAGCACTAGAACACTTGCACCCCCCCATAGCCCTGACACTGCACCCCTCCCCCACATACCCGACACTGCACCCCCTCCCCCAAATCCTGCACTCCCCCATAGTACTGACACTGCACCCTTTCTCTGCACCCCCCCCCATAGCCCTGACACTGCCTCCCTTTCCCCACACCCTGCATCCCCCCCACAGTACTGACACTGCCTCCCTTTCCCACACCCCCTTAGCACTGACACTGCACCCCTCCCCCAAAACCTGCACCCCCCCATAGGTCTGACACTGCACCCCTCCCCCAAAACCTGCACCCCCCCATAGCCCTGACACCGCACCCCTCCCTCACACCCTGCATCCCCCATAAGTCTGACACTGCACCCACCCCAAAACCTGCACCCCCCCCCCCCATAGCCCTGACACCACACCCCTCCCTCACACCCTGCATCCCCCATAGCTCTGACACTGCACCCCCCCCCCCTAGCCCTGACACTGCACCCCTCCCTCACACCCTGCATCCCCCATAGCTCTGACACTGCACCCCCCCCCCCTAGCCCTGACACTGCACCCCTCCCTCACACCCTGCATCCCCCATAGCTCTGACACTGCACCCCCCCCCCCCTAGCCCTGACACTGCACCCCTCCCTCACACCCTGCATCCCCCATAGCTCTGACACTGCACCCCCCCCCCTAGCCCTGACACTGCACCCCTCCCTCACACCCTGCATCCCCCATAGCTCTGACACTGCACCCCCCCCCCCTAGCCCTGACACTGCACCCCTCCCTCACACCCTGCATCCCCCATAGCTCTGACACTGCACCCCCCCCCCTAGCCCTGACACTGCACCCCTCCCTCACACCCTGCATCCCCCATAGGTCTGACACCGCACCCCTCCCCCAAAACCTGCACCCCCCATAGGTCTGACACTGCACCCCTCCCCCAAAACCTGCACCCCCCCATAGCCCTGACACCGCACCCCTCCCTCACACCCCCCATAGCCCTGATATTGCAACCTTTCCCCACACCCTGCACCCCCCAATAGACTGACACTGCTCGCCTTCTTTACACCCTGCATCCCCCATATTTCTGACACTGCATCCCTCCCACAAAAAAATGCTCCCTGCACCCCCCATAGCCCTGACACTGCACCCCTCCCCCACCATAGTACTGACACTGCACCCCTCCCCCACACCCTGCACCTCCCTATAGCCCTGACACTTCCCCCCACACCCCCCATAGTACTAACAATGTACTCCTCCCCACACTCGGCAACCCCCATAGCCCTGACACTGACGCAGGTGTGCTAATCTGACAGAACACCTGCAGTCAGAAGGTGGCAGCGGACATCTTACTACACCCAGCTACGTCTTTATTTCACAGTCATTTTACCAATAAACTGAGCGGATATCAATAAATATCGTATTGTGACATCTGTGAGGCTGTTTTGAATGTTACAATCTGAAAGAAGCTGGACGGCAGCAGCAGGAAGGCGGCAGAGGCCATGTTGGTACACCCCGCACTGCTCAGCGGTGGCCATGTTGGTACACCCCGCACTGCTCAGCGGTGGCCATGTTGGTACACCCCGCACTGCTCAGCGGAGGCCATGTTGGTACACCCCGCAATGCTCAGCGCTCAGCGGGGTGTACCAACATGGCCTCCGCTGAGCAGTGTGGGGTGTACCAACATGGCCTCCGCTGAGCAGCGCTGGGTGTACCAACATGGCCTCCGCTGATCAGTGTGGGGTGTACCAACATGGCCACCGCTGAGCAGTGCGGGGTGTACCAACATGGCCTCCGCTGAGCAGCGCTGGGTGTACCAACATGGCCTCCGCTGAGCAGTGTGGGGTGTACCAACATGGCCTCCGCTGAGCAGCGCTGGGTGTACCAACATGGCCTCCGCTGAGCAGCGCTGGGTGTACCAACATGGCCTCCTCTGAGCAGTGTGGGGTGTACCAACATGGCCTCCTCTGAGCAGTGTGGGGTGTACCAACATGGCCTCCACTGAGCAGTGCGGGGTGTACCAACATGGCCTCCTCTGGACGGAGAGCCCTGACATCCTTTATATGTCACGTGATTGGTGGGCGGGACTAATCCTCCTCGCTCTTCATGGACTTTCCTCTTATTAGACTTTTATTGCGCTGCACTTTATATTTCATTCACAATTCTATAATAACTTATCTCCGCTCAGTTCATTGCTACCAATACTCTATAATAAAGCCGTAGCTGGGTGTAGAAAGATGTCCGCCACCCTTCATGGAACGCACAGGACAGCGGAACACATCGCGCATGCGTAGTAAATAGTTTTGGTCCGAACGTCACTTCCGTTATACAATCTGACGAGTAGCGGAACACCGACATGCCCCGCCCACTTCCGGGTCTCTCCCTGTTCTCACTTACAGGCCCCTCTAGTGGTGGGAAATACAACCATGAGTGAGGAGGAGAAGCGAGCGATACTTTACCGATCGGTGCGAGAATTCCCCGACTTCCCCTCCCCCGGGGTGACCTTCAGGTGAGTCATTCCCATCCCCCATCTTCACCCCATAGGGATCATCCCATCCCCCCCTTCACCCCATAGGGATCATCCCATCCCCCTTCACCCCATAGGGATCATCCCATCCCCCCTCTTCACCCCATAGGGATCATCCCATCCCCCCCCCTCTTCACCCCATAGGGATCACCCCATCCCCCCCTTCACCCCATAGGGATCATCCCATCCCCCCCTTCACCCCATAGGGATCACCCCATCCCCCCCTTCACCCCATAGGGATTATCCCATCCCCCCTCTTCACCCCATAGAGATCATCCCATCCCCCCTCTTCACCCCATAGGGATCATCCCATCCCCCCTCTTCACCCCATAGGGATCACCCCATCCCCCCCTTCACCCCATAGGGATTATCCCATCCCCCCTCTTCACCCCATAGGGATCATCCCATCCCCCCCTTCACCCCATAGGGATCACCCCATCCCCCCCTTCACCCCATAGGGATTATCCCATCCCCCCTCTTCACCCCATAGAGATCATCCCATCCCCCCTCTTCACCCCATAGGGATCATCCCATCCCCCCTCTTCACCCCATAGGGATCATCCCATCCCCCCTCTTCACCCCATAGGGATCATCCCATCCCCCCCTTCACCCCATAGGGATCATCCCATCCCCCTTCACCCCATAGGGATCATCCCATCCCCCCTCTTCACCCCATAGGGATCATCCCATCCCCCCCCCTCTTCACCCCATAGGGATCACCCCATCCCCCCCTTCACCCCATAGGGATCACCCCATCCCCCCCTTCACCCCATAGGGATTATCCCATCCCCCCTCTTCACCCCATAGAGATCATCCCATCCCCCCTCTTCACCCCATAGGGATCATCCCATCCCCCCTCTTCACCCCATAGGGATCACCCCATCCCCCCCTTCACCCCATAGGGATTATCCCATCCCCCCTCTTCACCCCATAGGGATCATCCCATCCCCCCCTTCACCCCATAGGGATCACCCCATCCCCCCCTTCACCCCATAGGGATTATCCCATCCCCCCTCTTCACCCCATAGAGATCATCCCATCCCCCCTCTTCACCCCATAGGGATCATCCCATCCCCCCTCTTCACCCCATAGGGATCATCCCATCCCCCCTCTTCACCCCATAGGGATCATCCCATCCCCCCCTTCACCCCATAGGGATCATCCCATCCCCCTTCACCCCATAGGGATCATCCCATCCCCCCTCTTCACCCCATAGGGATCATCCCATCCCCCCCCCTCTTCACCCCATAGGGATCACCCCATCCCCCCCTTCACCCCATAGGGATCACCCCATCCCCCCCTTCACCCCATAGGGATTATCCCATCCCCCCTCTTCACCCCATAGAGATCATCCCATCCCCCCTCTTCACCCCATAGGGATCATCCCATCCCCCCTCTTCACCCCATAGGGATCATCCCATCCCCCCTCTTCACCCCATAGGGATCATCCCATCCCCCCCTTCACCCCATAGGGATCACCCCATCCCCCCCTTCACCCCATAGGGATTATCCCATCCCCCCTCTTCACCCCATAGAGATCATCCCATCCCCCCCTTCACCCCATAGGGATCACCCCATCCCCCCCTTCACCCCATAGGGATTATCCCATCCCCCCTCTTCACCCCATAGAGATCATCCCATCCCCCCTCTTCACCCCATAGGGATCATCCCATCCCCCCTCTTCACCCCATAGGGATCATCCCATCCCCCCCCCTTCACCCCATAGGGATCATCCCATCCCCCTTCACCCCATAGGGATCATCCCATCCCCCCTCTTCACCCCATAGGGATCATCCCATCCCCCCCCCCTCTTCACCCCATAGGGATCACCCCATCCCCCCCTTCACCCCATAGGGATCACCCCATCCCCCCCTTCACCCCATAGGGATTATCCCATCCCCCCTCTTCACCCCATAGAGATCATCCCATCCCCCCTCTTCACCCCATAGGGATCATCCCATCCCCCCTCTTCACCCCATAGGGATCATCCCATCCCCCCTCTTCACCCCATAGGGATCATCCCATCCCCCCTCTTCACCCCATAGGGATCATCCCATCCCCCCTCTTCACCCCATAGGGATCATCCCATCCCCCCTCTTCACCCCATAGAGATCATCCCATCCCCCTCTTCACCCCATAGGGATCATCCCATCCCCCCCTTCACCCCATAGGGATCACCCCCTCCCCCCTTCACCCCATAGGGATCATCCCATCCCCCCTCTTCACCCCATAGGGATCATCCCATCCCCCCTCTTCACCCCATAGGGATCATCCCATCCCCCCTTCACCCCATAGGGATCATCCCATCCCCCCCTTCACCCCATAGGGATCATCCCATCCCCCCCTTCACCCCATAGGGATCATCCCATCCCCCCCTTCACCCCATAGGGATCATCCCATCCCCCCCTTCACCCCATAGGGATTATCCCATCCCCCCTCTTCACCCCATAGAGATCATCCCATCCCCCCTCTTCACCCCATAGGGATCATCCCATCCCCCCTCTTCACCCCATAGGGATCATCCCATCCCCCCTCTTCACCCCATAGGGATCATCCCATCCCCCCCCTTCACCCCATAGGGATCATCCCATCCCCCTTCACCCCATAGGGATCATCCCATCCCCCCTCTTCACCCCATAGGGATCATCCCATCCCCCCCCCTCTTCACCCCATAGGGATCACCCCATCCCCCCCTTCACCCCATAGGGATCACCCCATCCCCCCCTTCACCCCATAGGGATTATCCCATCCCCCCTCTTCACCCCATAGAGATCATCCCATCCCCCCTCTTCACCCCATAGGGATCATCCCATCCCCCCTCTTCACCCCATAGGGATCATCCCATCCCCCCCTTCACCCCATAGGGATCACCCCATCCCCCCCTTCACCCCATAGGGATTATCCCATCCCCCCTCTTCACCCCATAGAGATCATCCCATCCCCCCCTTCACCCCATAGGGATCATCCCATCCCCCCCTTCACCCCATAGGGATTATCCCATCCCCCCTCTTCACCCCATAGAGATCATCCCATCCCCCCTCTTCACCCCATAGGGATCATCCCATCCCCCCTCTTCACCCCATAGGGATCATCCCATCCCCCCTCTTCACCCCATAGGGATCATCCCATCCCCCCCCTTCACCCCATAGGGATCATCCCATCCCCCTTCACCCCATAGGGATCATCCCATCCCCCCTCTTCACCCCATAGGGATCATCCCATCCCCCCCCCTCTTCACCCCATAGGGATCACCCCATCCCCCCCTTCACCCCATAGGGATCACCCCATCCCCCCCTTCACCCCATAGGGATTATCCCATCCCCCCTCTTCACCCCATAGAGATCATCCCATCCCCCCTCTTCACCCCATAGGGATCATCCCATCCCCCCTCTTCACCCCATAGGGATCATCCCATCCCCCCTCTTCACCCCATAGGGATCATCCCATCCCCCCTCTTCACCCCATAGGGATCATCCCATCCCCCCTCTTCACCCCATAGGGATCATCCCATCCCCCCTCTTCACCCCATAGAGATCATCCCATCCCCCTCTTCACCCCATAGGGATCATCCCATCCCCCTCTTCACCCCATAGGGATCATCCCATCCCCCCCTTCACCCCATAGGGATCACCCCCTCCCCCCTTCACCCCATAGGGATCATCCCATCCCCCCTCTTCACCCCATAGGGATCATCCCATCCCCCCTCTTCACCCCATAGGGATCATCCCATCCCCCCTTCACCCCATAGGGATCATCCCATCCCCCCCTTCACCCCATAGGGATCATCCCATCCCCCCCTTCACCCCATAGGGATCATCCCATCCCCCCCTACACCCCATAGGGATCATCCCATCCCCCCCTTCACCCCATAGGGATCATCCCATCCCCCCCTTCACCCCATAGGGATCACCCCCTCCCCCCTTCACCCCATAGGGATCACCCCCTCCCCCCTTCACCCCATAGGGATCACCCCCTCCCCCCTTCACCCCATAGGGATCACCCCCTCCCCCCTTCACCCCATAGGGATCATCCCATCCCCCTTCACCCCATAGGGATCATCCCATCCCCCCCTTCACCCCATAGGGATCATCCCATCCCCCCCTTAACCCAATAGGGATCATCCCATCTCCCCTTCACCCCATAGGGATCACCCCCTCCCCCCTTCACCCCATAGGGATTATCCCATCCCCCTTCACCCCATAGGGATCATCCCATCCCCCCTCTTCACCCCATAGGGATCATCCCATCCCCCCTCTTCACCCCATAGGGATCATCCCATCCCCCTCTTCACCCCATAGAGATCATCCCATCCCCCCTTCACCCCATAGGGATCATCCCATCCCCCTTCACCCCATAGGGATCATCCCATCCCCCTTCACCCCATAGGGATCATCCCATCCCCCTTCACCCCATAGGGATCATCCCATCCCCCCTTCACCCCATAGGGATCATCCCATCCCCCCTTCACTCCATAGGGATCATCCCATCCCCCATCTTCACTCCATAGGGATCATTCCATCCCCCCTTCACTCCATAGGGATCATCCCATCCCCCATCTTCACCCCATAGGGATCATCCCATCCCCCATCTTCACTCCATAGGGATCATTCCATCCCCCCTTCACTCCATAGGGATCATCCCATCCCCCATCTTCACTCCATAGGGATCATCCCATCCCCTTCACCCCATAGGGATCATCCCACCCCCATCTTCACTCCATAGGGATCATCCCATCCCCCATAGGGATCATCCCAACCCCCCCCCCTCTCCCCCCCATAGGGATCATCCCAACCCCCCCCCCCCTCTCCCCCCCATAGGGATCATCCCAACCCCCCCCCCTCTCCCCCCCATAGGGATCATCCCAACCCCCCCCTCTCCCCCCCATAGGGATCATCCCATCCCCCCCCCCCTTCACCCCATAGGGACTGTTGATGGGGGGAGGTGACTGTTGATGGGGGGAGGTGACTGTTGATGGGGGAGGTGACTGTTGATGGGGGAGGTGACTGTTGATGGGGGGGAGGTGACTGTTGATGGGGGGGAGGGGACTGTTGATGGGGGGGAGGGGACTGTTGATGGGGGGAGGGGACTGTTGATGGGCGGTGACTGTTGATGGGGGGAGGGGACTGTTGATGGGAGGTGACTGTTGATGGGGGGAGGGGACTGTTGATGGGGGGAGGAGACTGTTGATGGGGGGAGGGGACTGTTGATGGGGGGAGGGGACTGTTGATGGGAGGTGACTGTTGATGATGGGGAGGGGACTGTTGATGGGGGGAGGGGACTGTTGATGGGGGGAGGGGACTGTTGATGGGGGGAGGGGACTGTTGATGGGGGGAGGGGACTGTTGATGGGGGGAGGGGACTGTTGATGGGGGGAGGGGACTGTTGATGGGCGGGGACAGTTGATGATTCCGATGTTTCCCGGCAGAGATATCACTCCGGTGATGAAGAATTCCTCCGCTCTCCGCGCCGCCACCGATCTGTTTGAGAAATTCATCCGGGAGAACTTCTCTGAGGTGGAAGTGATTGCCGGTAAGAGAACCGCGTGGGAGGAGCCTGGACCCCGCCCACTCCATCCCCTGATTGGTTAGATACCTGGCGCCCTCTCCTGTATGTCTGCAGTGTGTAGGTGTCAGTATAACCCACCAGGTTTTGTCCTCTCTGTGTCCCCGATGGAAGAGAGATGAAGCCGGGTGCGGTGTGAGAGTAGTAGTTGTACAGAATGATGAGAGTATTGATCCCGCTGGGGGAGGGTAATAATCTGAGGCCGCTCTCTCTTCCAGGTTTGGACTCTCGCGGTTTTCTCTTCGGTCCGGTTTTAGCGCAGAGATTGGATATCGGATTTGTATTGATCCGGAAAAAAGGAAAACTACCGGGACCAACGGAGAGCGTGTCCTACGCCCTGGAGTATGGAGAGGTGAGTGAAGGAATGGAGCGCCCCCTGTAGGGGCGGATTACACAGAGCGCCTACAAGAGTCCGCCCCCTGTAGGGACGGATTACACAGAGCGCCTACAAGAGTCCGCCCCCTGTAGGGACGGATTACACAGAGCGCCTACAAGAGTCCGCCCCCTGTAGGTGCGGATTACACAGAGCGCCTACAAGAGTCCGCCCCCTGTAGGGACGGATTACACAGAGCGCCTACAAGAGTCCGCCCCCTGTAGGGGCGGATTACACAGAGCGCCTACAAGAGTCCGCCCCCTGTAGGGACGGATTACACAGAGCGCCTACAAGAGTCCGCCCCCTGTAGGGACGGATTACACAGAGCGCCCACAAGAGTCCACCCCCTGTAGGGACGGATTACACAGAGCGCCTACAAGAGTCCGCCCCCTGTAGGGACGGATTACACAGAGCGCCTACAAGAGTCCGCCCCCTGTAGGGACGGATTACACAGAGCGCCTACAAGAGTCCGCCCCCTGTAGGTGCGGATTACACAGAGCGCCTACAAGAGTCCACCCCCTGTAGGGACGGATTACACAGAGCGCCTACAAGAGTCCGCCCCCTGTAGGGACGGATTACACAGAGCGCCCACAAGAGTCCACCCCCTGTAGGGACGGATTACACAGAGCGCCTACAAGAGTCCGCCCCCTGTAGGTGCGGATTACACAGAGCGCCTACAAGAGTCCGCCCCCTGTAGGGACGGATTACACAGAGCGCCTACAAGAGTCCACCCCCTGTAGGGACGGATTACACAGAGCGCCCACAAGAGTCCACCCCCTGTAGGGACGGATTACACAGAGCGCCTACAAGAGTCCACCCCCTGTAGGGACGGATTACACAGAGCGCCTACAAGAGTCCGCCCCCTGTAGGGACGGATTACACAGAGCGCCCACAAGAGTCCACCCCCTGTAGGGACGGATTACACAGAGCGCCCACAAGAGTCCACCCCCTGTAGGGACGGATTACACAGAGCGCCTACAAGAGTCCGCCCCCTGTAGGTGCGGATTACACAGAGCGCCTACAAGAGTCCACCCCCTGTAGGGACGGATTACACAGAGCGCCTACAAGAGTCCGCCCCCTGTAGGTGCGGATTACACAGAGCGCCTACAAGAGTCCACCCCCTGTAGGGACGGATTACACAGAGCGCCTACAAGAGTCCGCCCCCTGTAGGGACGGATTACACAGAGCGCCCACAAGAGTCCACCCCCTGTAGGGACGGATTACACAGAGCGCCTACAAGAGTCCGCCCCCTGTAGGGACGGATTACACAGAGCGCCTACAAGAGTCCGCCCCCTGTAGGGACGGATTACACAGAGCGCCCACAAGAGTCCACCCCCTGTAGGGACGGATTACACAGAGCGCCCACAAGAGTCCACCCCCTGTAGGGACGGATTACACAGAGCGCCTACAAGAGTCCGCCCCCTGTAGGGACGGATTACACAGAGCGCCTACAAGAGTCCGCCCCCTGTAGGGACGGATTACACAGAGCGCCTACAAGAGTCCGCCCCCTGTAGGGACGGATTACACAGAGCGCCCACAAGAGTCCACCCCCTGTAGGGACGGATTACACAGAGCGCCTACAAGAGTCCGCCCCCTGTAGGTGCGGATTACACAGAGCGCCTACAAGAGTCCGCCCCCTGTAGGGACGGATTACACAGAGCGCCTACAAGAGTCCGCCCCCTGTAGGGACGGATTACACAGAGCGCCTACAAGAGTCCGCCCCCTGTAGGGACGGATTACACAGAGCGCCTACAAGAGTCCACCCCCTGTAGGGACGGATTACACAGAGCGCCTACAAGAGTCCGCCCCCTGTAGGTGCGGATTACACAGAGCGCCTACAAGAGTCCACCCCCTGTAGGGACGGATTACACAGAGCGCCTACAAGAGTCCGCCCCCTGTAGGGACGGATTACACAGAGCGCCCACAAGAGTCCACCCCCTGTAGGGACGGATTACACAGAGCGCCTACAAGAGTCCGCCCCCTGTAGGGACGGATTACACAGAGCGCCTACAAGAGTCCGCCCCCTGTAGGGACGGATTACACAGAGCGCCCACAAGAGTCCACCCCCTGTAGGGACGGATTACACAGAGCGCCCACAAGAGTCCACCCCCTGTAGGGACGGATTACACAGAGCGCCTACAAGAGTCCGCCCCCTGTAGGGACGGATTACACAGAGCGCCTACAAGAGTCCGCCCCCTGTAGGGACGGATTACACAGAGCGCCTACAAGAGTCCGCCCCCTGTAGGGACGGATTACACAGAGCGCCCACAAGAGTCCACCCCCTGTAGGGACGGATTACACAGAGCGCCTACAAGAGTCCGCCCCCTGTAGGGACGGATTACACAGAGCGCCTACAAGAGTCCGCCCCCTGTAGGGACGGATTACACAGAGCGCCTACAAGAGTCCGCCCCCTGTAGGGACGGATTACACAGAGCGCCTACAAGAGTCCATGAGAATTCTGAAACAAGATGGCACCAAGTTATGATCAGGGGGGTTTATTACCATCCCCCCTCCCCCCCATGAATGGGAGATTGAAGTGTCATGGTGGGAGGAAACCGCTCAGAAATCTATTCCAATATCCCCAACCAACGCGTTTCAGGGCCCAGAAATTGATTCCCCCTTCATCAGGGCTATAAAAAAACATTGTGTCTAATATATGAGAATTGTATGAAAGGATCTCCCGTATCATTTATTGATGAGTAAAATTGGCCCCACCCCCTCCCCTCTGCCGATCCCCTCGTTCCCCTGCCGATCCCCTCGTTCCCCTGCCGATCCCCTCGTTCCCCTGCCGATCCCCTCGTTCCTCTGCCGATCCCCTCGCTCCCCTGCCTAACCCCTCGTTCTTCCGCCTGTCCCCTCGTTCTTCCGCCTGTCCCCTCGTTCTTCCGCCTGTCCCCTCGTTCTTCCGCCTGTCCCCTCGTTCTTCCGCCTGTCCCCTCGTTCTTCCGCCTGTCCCCTCGTTCCCCTGGCGATCCTCCGATCCCCTCGTTCCCCTGGCGATCCTCCGATCCCCTCGTTCCTCTGGCGATCCTCCGATCCCCTCGTTCCCCTGGCGATCCTCCGATCCCTTCGTTCCTCTGGCGATCCTCCGATCCCCTCGTTCCCCTGCCGATCCCCTCGTTCCCCTGCCGTTCCCCTGCCGATCCTCCGATCCCCTCGTTCCTCTGGCGATCCTCCGATCCCCTCGTTCCCCTGCCGATCCCCTCGTTCCCCTGCCGATCCCCTCGTTCCCCTGCCGATCCCCTCGTTCCCCTGCCGGTCCCCTCGTTCCCCTGCCGGTCCCCTCGTTCCCCTGCCGGTCCCCTCGTTCCTCTGCCTGTCCCCTCGTTCCTCTGCCTGTCCCCTCGTTCCTCTGCCTGTCCCCTCGTTCCTCTGCCTGTCCCCTCGTTCCTCTGCCTGTCCCCTCGTTCCTCTGCCTGTCCCCTCGTTCCTCTGCCTGTCCCCTCGTTCCTCTGCCTGTCCCCTCGTTCCTCTGCCTGTCCCCTCGTTCCTCTGCCGATCCGCCGGTCCCCTCGTTCCTCCGCCGGTCCCCTCGTTCTTCCGCCTGTCCCCTCGTTCTTCCGCCTGTCCCCTCGTTCTTCCGCCTGTCCCCTCGTTCTTCCGCCTGTCCCCTCGTTCCCCTGGCGATCCTCCGATCCCCTCGTTCCTCTGGCGATCCTCCGATCCCCTCGTTCCCCTGGCGATCCTCCGATCCCTTCGTTCCTCTGGCGATCCTCCGATCCCCTCGTTCCCCTGCCGATCCCCTCGTTCCCCTGCCGTTCCCCTGCCGATCCTCCGATCCCCTCGTTCCTCTGGCGATCCTCCGATCCCCTCGTTCCCCTGCCGATCCCCTCGTTCCCCTGCCGATCCCCTCGTTCCCCTGCCGGTCCCCTCGTTCCCCTGCCGGTCCCCTCGTTCCCCTGCCGGTCCCCTTGTTCCTCTGCCGGTCCCCTCGTTCCTCTGCCTGTCCCCTCGTTCCTCTGCCTGTCCCCTCGTTCCTCTGCCTGTCCCCTCGTTCCTCTGCCTGTCCCCTCGTTCCTCTGCCTGTCCCCTCGTTCCTCTGCCTGTCCCCTCGTTCCTCTGCCTGTCCCCTCGTTCCTCTGCCTGTCCCCTCGTTCCTCTGCCTGTCCCCTCGTTCCTCTGCCGATCCGCCGATCCCCTCGCTCTTCTGCCGATCCCCTCGTTCCTCCGCCGGTCCCCTCGTTCTTCTGCCGATCCCCTCGTTCCCCTGCCGATCCCCTCGTTCCCCTGCCGGTCCCCTCGTTCCCCTGCCGGTCCCCTCGTTCCCCTGCCGATCCCCTCGTTCCCCTGCCGGTCCCCTCGTTCCCCTGCCGGTCCCCTCGTTCCTCTGCCTGTCCCCTCGTTCCTCTGCCTGTCCCCTCGTTCCTCTGCCTGTCCCCTCGTTCCTCTGCCTGTCCCCTCGTTCCTCTGCCTGTCCCCTCGTTCCTCTGCCTGTCCCCTCGTTCCTCTGCCTGTCCCCTCGTTCCTCTGCCGATCTGCCGGTCCCCTCGTTCCTCTGCCTGTCCCCTCGTTCCTCTGCCGATCCGCCGGTCCCCTCGTTCCTCCGCCGGTCCCCTCGTTCCTCCGCCGGTCCCCTCGTTCCTCCGCCGGTCCCCTCGTTCCTCCGCCGGTCCCCTCGTTCCTCCGCCGGTCCCCTCGTTCCCCTGCCGGTCCCCTCGTTCCCCTGCCGGTCCCCTCGTTCCTCCGCCGATCCCCTCGTTCCTCCGCCGATCCCCTCGTTCCCCTGCCGGTCCCCTCGTTCCTCTGCCGATCCCCTCGTTCCCCCGCCGATCCCCTCGTTGCGCCGGTCCCGGGTGAATTGCTTTCCAGGCTCCTGCATGAAAAGGGAATAAATTTTCTCTGATATTGGATTACATTTATAGCTGAAGGATTCTGGGAATCCTCTCCGGGGAATTTGGGTGGATTTATGTCCCGGAGGAGGGGAGTCCAGCGTCCTGCTACTTCCCCTTTATCAGTAGGAGATCCTCGGGGTTCCAGCACCTCCCCCCATCCCCCCTCCCCCGCAGTCACCATGTGTGATGGAGAGATCGGTAATATCTCCACCATATATAGATATTAACCCTTTCTAGTGTATAGAGCGGATCTATAGGGGAACATTAGCGTTTCTTTTATTCCCCGTCGGCGTTGTATGGATTGGCGTGTAATCTGATCTCTCTCACTTTTTAGTTGCTCTTCTATTTTGTTCGTATCATAGAGGCGGAGCTTTTTGTTTGGCGCTCCCCATCCCCCGACCTAGGAGCGGCAGATCAGAAATATTTTATTCTCTCCTGGTAACATTCGTGTTTCTGTGATTTATAAAACCTTCGGCTTCACACTGGATGCGGATTCAGCAGTCCGTCAATACAAAGTGATTGACACCCCGCAATCGCTGTGCGGAATCGCATCGGTGAATCCATCCATCCATCCGATTCCGCTGCGGACAAACAAAAGGGTTCTTTGATTTGAGTCCTACGAATCCACGGCTGAAATCGCACCCCAGAGACGCCGCATGTAATTTACCCCCGATTGTGCTGCGATTCCTCTGGGAATTACATGCGGAGTCCCCCCGCAGCAGTGTGAACCCGGCTTCCATCTCCATCCTTCCCCTCCATCAATCCTTCCATCTTTCTTCAGGCGGAGATGGAGATCCAGGCGGATGCTGTGGATCCGGGACAGAAAGTTGTGATCATCGATGATCTGCTGGCTACCGGAGGTACAGAACTTCCAATCAACCGTGTGCAGGCGGGCAAAGTGAATGAGGAGTGTGCGGGGGCAGGGCAAGGTGAAGGAGTGTGCAGGGGGGCAGCAGACGGCATGAATGAGGAGTGTGCGGGGGGGGGGGGTGTGAAAGAGGGGTGTGCGGGGGCAGGGCAAGGTGAATGTGGAGCATGCGGGGGGGGGAGCAGAGCTAATGAGTGTGTGGGGGGCAGGGCAAGGTGAATGAGTGTGCGGGGGGGGGTGCCAAACGGTGTGGATGAGGGGTGTGGGGGCGTGAATGAGGGGCGTACGGCATGAATGAGGAGTGTGCAGGGGCAGGGCAAGGTGAATGTGGAGCATGCGATGAGGGGGCCGGGCGAATGAGGAGTGTGTGTGGGGGGGCGGGGCAGACTGCCTAAATGAGGGGTGTGCGTGGGCAGAGCCAGGTGAATGAGAAGTGTGAGTGTGCGGGGGCAGGGCAAGGTGAATGAGGAGTGTGTGTGTGTGTGTGGGGGGAGGGGGCGGTGCAGACTGCCTAAATGAGGGGTGTGCGGGGGCAGGGCAAGGTGAATGAGTGGTGTGCAGGGGGGGGGAGGTGTAAATGAGTGGTGTGCAGAGGGGGTGGGGGCGTGAATGAGGGGTGTGTGGGGGCAGGGCAAGGTGAATGAGGGGTGGGCGGGGCAGCTTCCCATCCTAAAAAAAAAAAATGGCGCCATGTCAGGTGACGGTGGGTGGCTGGGAGGGGCGTTTGATTCCCGATTATTTATTTCATTGTTTTGTTTGTAGCTGTGTGTGAAGATGGTGGGGGAGGGGGAGGCGGCCAGCATGGGGGGGAGGGGTTTGGCTCTGAGATGACAGGAAATGATTTGGTTTATTTGCAGGGACCATGAAGGCCGCATGCGATCTTCTGCAGAGGAAAGACGCCGACATCCTCAGCTGTTTGGTGCTGATTGAGCTGAAATCATTGAAAGGGGCGGAGAAGCTCCGCCCCCACCGCGTCCACTCCCTGCTTCAGTATGATTGATTGGCTGCACGGGGGTCCCGATGACCGCCTCCCCCACTTCTCAGGAGACGATGGAAGCCGGGAACTTCTATTCTATGCATGAAAATAATCTGAAGGGACATTGCAGGACGCTTCAACCAATCACTGCATGGATGCCAAGGAAACGTCCAATCAGGGCGGGTGTAAGAGATCTGTCCTTGTATGAAATCCGCTGAGAGATGCAGAAAATGTCAAACTATGCCCCACCCCCATATTATATATACTCCTCCCCCACCATGCCCCCAAGTTATTCTGGGCGGCGCTAACTTCCCTTCCCCCATCTGCATGTGACGGCCTGAAGATTCCTGTGACGGCCTGAAGATTCCCCCTCGTGGGAGGAGACGCCGGATCTCACATCCGCAGGCTAATGGAGTCCATTTAATCTCCCCCGCCATGCTATTCAGGTGACGGGAGTCGCTCCAGTTCCCACCCATGTGACAGCAAAGGGCCAATCACCATCATTGTTATAAAGTACCAATCATATTCTCCACTCCCATTGGCTGAGAGAAGGTGAGGGGAGTGTCTACTGCTGGGGGGAGGAGCACATGAAGAATTCGATGCTGACCGCAGTCTTACTTTTACAAGAAGAGCGGAGTCCAGGATAACCCCCAACTATTCATAATGCTGCCCCTCCCCCTCCCAACACCTATGCTGACTGCGCTGTGTCCACTTTCCTGTTCTACGCCTGCTCTGCTCGGGTTACATGATTCCCTGAGTCTGTGAGCTGCAGGGAAGAGGAGGGATCACCAACAACGGCTGAGAAATCCAGGAGTGGTGACGTCACTCAGAGGCTCTCCTCCCCCACAGCCACAACCACCCCCCCACCATTCTCCTCTCCCTCCCCCATAGTCCCCCCTCCACAGCCATGACCGTTCTCCTCCCCCCACCCCCGCAACCACAGCCGTTCTTCCCTGCCCACAGCCACCGTCGTTCTCCTCTCCCCTGCAGCCACAGTTGGCTGACAGGTGATCATGTGACCGGGGCTGAGAATAGATAAATCAATATAGGTGTTAGGAGGGGGGGGGGGGAGGGGTGATCTTTAGTTAAGGTTTAGGATGGAGTTCTCCTTTAATTTGCACCCCCCCCCCCCCCCCTCTGAGTATTGCAGATCTCCCCATACACAGAAGTCTGAAATACAAGGCGTTCTGGGATTGGCTGAGGTGGGTGGATGACATCACAGTCTCCGCCTCAGCCAATCATTCATTCTTCAAATACAAAGCTTCGTGTCAATAGCTGAGCCCTGGGGGGGGTGGAATAGCTGAGCCCTGGGGCGGGGGGGGGGGACAGGAAATCGTCATCCTGCTGTGGGGTCCCAGCGCAGTGCATTGTGTGTAGCCGAGGCACCGTACCACCCCCGCAGCACTGACAGCCGATGCGGGGCTTCATACATCAGCTTTGTATTTAATGTTCACTAGAATGCGGAGTTCTGCTTAAAGTGGAAAGTAGTGATCTCCATTTGATTGCAGCCAGGCAGACGGCATCTCCCAGCAATGTTCCCTTTTATAAATTGAATTGTAGCACAGAATTCTCCAATCAGAAGTGCCGCTAACAATCGTTTTCAGGGTGCAGGGATCCGTTTTATGTTCCGGGTCGTCCCGATTCCTTGAAGCCACCAATCAGGTTCTTCCTAATCGCTCTCCAGAGCAGACGGTGAATGGAGGAAAGTGAATGAGAGATGCAGTGTGAGCGGAGCGCCCCCCGGAGGCCTCTGACGTCTCAGCCTTATAATTTACTTTGTGCCTGAAAACATTTTATGTTCAATATGAATTTTTTTAAATTGTATCCAATATAAAACTCAGAATAATAAAACAGAAATGTTTCTAGATTTGTGTTCGTGTTTCATAAAAAATGTATCAGTCAGTCAAAATCCACAGAGAGCGCCGCGTGTGAACCGGCCGCCCACAGGGAGCGCCGCGTGTGAACCGGCCGCCCACAGGGAGCGCCGCGTGTGAACCGGCCGCCCACAGGGAGCGCCGCGTGTGAACCGGCCGCCCACAGGGAGCGCCGCGTGTGAACCGGCCGCCCACAGAGAGCGCCGCGTGTGAACCGGCCGCCCACAGAGAGCGCCGCGTGTGAACCGGCCGCCCACAGAGAGCGCCGCGTGTGAACCGGCCGCCCACAGGGAGCGCCGCGTGTGAACCGGCCGCCCACAGAGAGCGCCGCGTGTGAACCGGCCGCCCACAGAGAGCGCCGCGTGTGAACCGGCCGCCCACAGAGAGCGCCGCGTGTGAACCGGCCGCCCACAGGGAGCGCCGCGTGTGAACCGGCCGCCCACAGGGAGCGCAACGCGTGAACCGGCCGCCCACAGGGAGCGCAACGCGTGAACCGGCCGCCCACAGGGAGCGCCGCGTGTGAACCGGCCGCCCACAGAGAGCGCCGCGTGTGAACCGGCCGCCCACAGAGAGCGCCGCGTGTGAACCGGCCGCCCACAGGGAGCGCCGCGTGTGAACCGGCCGCCCACAGAGAGCGCCGCGTGTGAACCGGCCGCCCACAGAGAGCGCCGCGTGTGAACCGGCCGCCCACAGGGAGCGCCGCGTGTGAACCAGCCGCCCACAGAGAGCGCCGCGTGTGAACCGGCCGCCCACAGGGAGCGCCGCGTGTGAACCGGCCGCCCACAGGGAGCGCCGCGTGTGAACCGGCCGCCCACAGGGAGCGCAACGCGTGAACCGGCCGCCCACAGAGAGCGCAACGCGTGAACCGGCCGCCCACAGGGAGCGCCGCGTGTGAACCGGCCGCCCACAGAGAGCGCCGCGTGTGAACCGGCCGCCCACAGAGAGCGCCGCGTGTGAACCGGCCGCCCACAGGGAGCGCCGCGTGTGAACCGGCCGCCCACAGAGAGCGCCGCGTGTGAACCGGCCGCCCACAGGGAGCGCCGCGTGTGAACCGGCCGCCCACAGGGAGCGCAACGCGTGAACCGGCCGCCCACAGGGAGCGCCGCGCCAGAATCACCTTAAAGACCACAACATACAGGGGGATACACTACACTTAACCACTTAACCCCCGGAGGATTTGGCTGCTCAAAGACCAGGCCCTATTTTGGGATTCGGCACTGCGTGACTTTAACAGACAATTGCGCGGTCGTGCGATGCTGTACCCAAATTAAATTGACGTCTTTTTTTCCCCACAAATAGAGATTTAATTTGGTGGTATTTGATTACCTGTGCGATTCTTTTTTTTTTTTTTTTTGCACTATAAACAAAAAAATAGCGACAATTTTGAAAAAATACATTTTTCACTTTTTTTATATGAAATTCCCCCCAAAAAAATGTAAAAATCTAAATTTTATAACATTTTAGGCCAATTTGTTTTCTGCTACATATGTTTGGTAAAAAAAATTGCAATAAGCGTATTTTGATTGGTTTGTGCAAAAGTTATTGCGTTTACTAACTAAGGGAAAGATTTGTTATTTTTATTGTTTTTTTTTTTTTTTGCGGGACTGCGACATTGCGGCGTACAGATCGGACCCTTGACTGACATTTTTGACACATTTGGGGGTACCAGTGACATTACTACAGTAATCAGTGCTATAAATATGCACTGTCACTGTAAAAATGACACTGGCAGAGAAGGGGTTAACTTTATTGGTGATCAGTGGTGTTAAATGTGTCCCTAGGGGCGTGTTTCTAACTGTGGGGGGGGGCGTGGCTAGTGATGTAACCACAGAGACATATGATCCTACATAGCAGGATCACATAGCCTCTGTACTTACATCAGGGAGAATGACAAGGCTTTGTTTACATCATCCGTCTGTCTTTCTCCCTCTCCTGAGCGGGATCACGAGTGGCCCGGCAGACATCGGAGCCGCAGGTCATACGCGCGGGGATGCCCTTGAACGAGCGGGGGAGGGAGCACAGCTCCAGCGGCGCTCGCTCGCCCCCTATAGGCTCCTGGGCAAGCGACAGTTTGCCCAGGAGCTGCTGACTGCCGCAGTAATATACTGACTGCGGTCGGCAAGTGGTTAACAGCAAACACACACATGGGTTGAACTGGATGGACTGATGTCTTTTTTTCAACCTCACAAACTATGTAACTAAGAACCAGCCACCCATAGGGACCACCGCGTCAGAACAAGCTGACCATAGGACTGCTGCGTCAAAACCACCCGCCCATAGGGACCACCGTGTTCGAATCAGCCGCCCATATGGAGTCTTGTGTCAGAACCAGTTCATAGGGACCACAGCGTCAGAACTACCGATTGATTAGCATTTGAGTCAAGATAGGAACTTCTCCCAAACCATTGGGGACCATTACAAACCATGCACGTCCATTGCCAGCCCTTAGTGGTGATGTCATAGAAGGAACTCCTCTCATTTCTCATCTTGCTATTGGGCTCTACAGGGTAAAGTAAACCAAAAAATGGTTTGCGGGCTCCAAATTTCATATTAAAGGGGTAGTAAAGTCTGTTTTTTAGCTTGTACCTATAATAAAGCTCACCTGTAGGTAGGAGATATTCATACTTGAAGCAGCCAGTGACGTCAGAGCGCAGTGCCGCTGCTGCGACTCCCATGTGCAGGAGTGACCTCATCGCGGCCCGCATGTTTGTTCTGTATCAGTGACTTTTAGATCAAACACCGTCCTGGAAGTGGCGGCCTCAGCGCTGCATTTCCCATCATTCTGCTGGAGTCTATCTGATCCAGAAAACCCTTCATGGTCTGCAGGCCCCGATGGTCAGAGTCTCCTCTACCAATCAGCAAGTCCGACCTTTCCACTACGTTACTAAAATTCACATTTCTGCCGAAATCGCCCAACACAGAGCGCGTTTTACTGACTTCTTATATCCACCTCATGGTTTCCCTGAAGGCACCTATAACGACAGAGTCCCGAGCGCACCAACTGCAATGGAACCCCCTCCAGGCGCACCCACCCCGATGGAACCCCCCCCCCCCCGGGTGCACCCGCCGCGACGGAACCCCCCCCGGGTGCACCCACCGTGACGGAACCCCCCCGGGTGCACCCACCGCGACAGAACCCCCAGGCGCACCCACCGCGACGGAACCCCCCCAAGCGCACCCGCCGCGACAGAACCCCCGGGCGCACCCGCCGCGACAGAACCCCCGGGCGCACCCGCCGCGACGGAACCCCCCCTCCCCAGACGCACCCACAGAGACGGAGTCCCAGCCACACTGACGCCCTCTGGGAAGGCAACGCCGTCAGTGCCTTCAGGGATTTCGTTCTACTGCTGCGCATGTGTGAGACACAACGTCATGGTGCTGCTTTGTAAAAATGATGATGTTAAAGCGGTAAGTAAACCACATCTGAAGTCATAATGTGTGGGGTGCATCGCATACTAGAATATAATAACAGACTTACCTTAAAACGGAGCCCTCCAGCGCCGCACTGTCACTGCTGAAGGCTCTTCCATCTTTGCCCGGTATTCCTTCCGGGTTCGCAGGCTTCGGCTATCTGATTGGCCGAGCCGGCGATGTCCTCACGACCTCGCATGTGTGCGGGAGTCACTGTTTACTGCATGGCTCTGAAGGAACGGCACGGGTATGCTGTCCTTCCAGAGTGCACGAGACGGAGACGTCACCGGATGCAGAGACACTGAACGGTGCAGGTTTAGGAGAGATTTACAGTACCTACAGGTAACCCTTCTTATAGGCTCACCTATAGGGGAAAATCATACATGGGAGTTTACTGTCACTTTAAGAACTACCTGAAGCCACGCGTGTTGGAAAAGCTGCAGAAATGGGCAGCAGAGATTTCTGAATCTGGCACAGGACCATTTAAAGGGCCACAGCTCCAGAAAAGTGTCTGGGGGATTTGTTCCAATAGAGTCAGGGTTACTAATTATATATATATATATATATATATATATGTCATATTTACCACGTGCAGTCAATAGGTGGCACAAGAGTCGCCACAGACTCCAAATGTCCTGCTGTGATTTACAACTGTACAGTAAAGAGCCGACTAGCTCAGTATGTCACCCAATCTATAAAGATTTACAGTCAGGTCCATAAATATTGGGACATGGACACAATTCCAATCTTTTTGGCTCTATACAACACCACAATGGGTTTGAAATGAAACAAACAAGATGTGCTTTACCTGCAGACTTTCAGCTTTAATTTGAGGGAATTTACATCCAAATCAGGGGAACGGTGGAGGAATTACAACAGTTTGTATTTGTGCCTCCCACTTTTTAAGGGACCAAAAGTAATGGGACAGATTAACAATCATAAATCAAACTTTCACTTTTTAATACTTGGTTGCAAATCCTTTGCAGTCAATTACAGCCTGAAGTGTGGAACGCATAGACATCACCAGACGCTGGGTTTCATCCCTGGTGATGCTCTGCCAGGCCTCTACTGCAACTGTCTTCAGTTCCTGCTTGTTCTTGGGGCATTTTCCCTTCAGTTTTGTCTTCAGCAAGTGAAATGCATGCTCAATCCGATTCAGGTCAGGTGATTGACTTGGCCATTGCATAACATTCCACTTCTTTCCCTTACAAAACTATTTGGTTGCTTTCGCAGTATGCTTCGTGTCATTGTCCATCTGCACTGTGAAGCGCCGTCCAATGAGTCCTGAAGCATTTGGCTAAATATGAACAGATAATATTCCCGAAACACTTCAGAATTCATCCTGCTGCTTTTGTCAGCAGTCACATCATCAATAAATACAAGAGAACCAGTTCCATTGGCAGCCATACATGCCCACGCCTTGACACTACCACCACCATGCTTCACTGATGAGGTGGTATGCTTTGTATCATGAGCAGTTCCTTTCCTTCTCCATACTCCAGGAGAGTGATCTTGATCTGACACACATACACCTACCTCCTGGAGAGTGTTCTTCATCTGACTCACATACACCTACCTCCTGGAGAGTGTTCCTGATCTGACACACATACACCTACCTCCTGGAGAGTGTTCCTGATCTGACACACATACACCTACCTCCTGGAGAGTGATCTTCATCTGACTCACATACACCTACCTCCTGGAGAGTGTTCCTGATCTGACACACATACACCTACCTCCTGGAGAGTGTTCCTGATCTGACACACATACACCTACCTCCTGGAGAGTGTTCCTGATCTGACACACATACACCTACCTCCTGGAGAGTGTTCCTGATCTGACACACATACACCTACCTCCTGGAGAGTGTTCCTGATCTGACACACATACACCTACCTCCTGGAGAGTGTTCTTGATCTGGCCCACTGTTGTGAAGGTGACACACATACACCTACCTACTGGAGAGTGTTCTTGATCTGGCCAATTGTTGTGAAGGGTGTTTTCTTCACCAGGGAAAGAATTCTTCGATCATCCACCACAGTTGTTTTCCGTGGTCTTCCGGGTCTTTTGGTGTTGCTGAGCTCACCGATGCGTTCTTTCTTTTTAAGGATGTTCTAAACAGTTGATTTGGCCACACCTAATGTTTTTGCTATCTCTCTGATGGGTTTGTTTTGTTTTTTCAGCCTAATGATGGCTTGTTTCACTGATAGTGACAGTTCTTTGGATCTCATATTGAGAGTTGACAGCAACAGATTCCAAATGCAAATAGCACACTTGAAATGAACTCTGGACCTTTTATCTGCGCCTTCTAAATGGGATAATGAGGGAATAACACACACCTGGCCATGGAATAGCTGAGCAGCCAATTGTCCCATTACTTTTGGTCCCTTAAAAAGTGTGAGGCACATATACAAACTGTTGTAATTCCTACGTTCCCCTGATTTGGATGTAAATACCCTCAAATTAAAGCTGAAAGTCTGCAGGTAAAGCACATCTTGTTTGTTTCATTTCAAATCCATTGTGGTGGTGTATAGAGCCAAAAAGATTAGAATTGTGGCCATGTCCCAATATTTATGGACCTGACTGTATTACAGATCGCTGAATAAGTCCCCCTCCTCCGTCTGCTGATATTCCCCAATAAGGACATACAAATAAAGTGAAGGAAGGGAGCAGGCAGTGCTGGGCTTTCCTATTAGAAAGCCCGGTAATATTATTCTCGGATAGAAAAGATCACTTAGAGAATATTCTGATCAGAAAACCGTCGTATTTTCCCTTCAATTACAAATCAGAGCCACGAAAGGCGCTCAGGGAAGTCAGATGCCGCCGTCTCCTCGCCGGGTTCAATGAGGGAGAAGCCGCACAGAGTAACCAATCAGCTGTGCACCAGTTTTAGGAAATCTCCCCCAATGAAGTATTGGAATCCGATTTTCACTCTGAGCCCAGGAAACAAAAGGCTGAACATTGCCGGCTGCTGTGGACCACACAGACCCCTTCACATGGGGTCCCGTGCCCTTCACATGGGGTCCCGTGCCCTTCACATGGCGTCCCGTGCCCTTCACATGGGGTCCCCGTACCCTTCACATGGGGTCCCCGTACCCTTCACATGGGGTCCCGTGTATTCCTAATTCATTGACAAAGGAAACCAGAAAAAAATGTGTGAAAGACATTTAATCGGTTCAGACAAAAAGTCCCATATATCGAGCAGCAGCTACCTGGGGGGTGCCGTACTTCTCCCCACCACTAGGAGGCTCCCTGAGATTGCCATAGAGGAGGCCACACCCATCAGTCATTGACCTCCATCCAGCACACATTCACAAAGGTTCGGGGGTCCATTTTATCGATGTAGAGGACTCCGTCTAAGTGATCGATCTCATGCTGAACAATGCGGGCCGCCCACCCCCGGCTCGTCCAGCTTGTCTCCTCCCCTTTCTCATTCAGACCTGGAAAGACATAAAAATGGGAGAAAATGAAGGATCGGCGTGACGCCACGATCACTATATTCAAACATAAAATATTGGCTGATAAATCCGCACAGCTAAAACCCCAATATAGCAAATATCTGACATTGGTCAGTGCTCCGGTCAGGCCCCCCCCCCCCCAGATCCTCTCTGTACCCCCCAATTACAGTCAAACATGACTCCGGGTGCAGGAGGACTGCATTGAGAGTAGACATATGCCGGTTTTCGGTAATTCGATATATCGCGGTATTGCATAGCCACGGTATTGTTATTGTGGCATTTTTAAAATACCGAGTTTCTCTGCTCCTGGGTCTGACTTGTGAATCGATACATTTCAGTGAGCTGGATGACTCATTCACTCACACAGCTAACACCTAACTATAAACAAAAATGATTACATTGTATCTTTTCCTTCCCTCTGCCAGGAAGAAAGGAAGTTTAACCTCTTAAAGACTGGATCTTTTTCTGACACTTGTTGCTTGCAAGTTAAAATCAGTTTTTTTTTTTTGCTAGAAAAGTACTTAGAACCCCCAAACATTTTATATATTTTTTTAGCAGAGACCCTACAGAAAAAAATGGCGATTGTTGTAATATTTTATGTCACACTGTAAACGCAATTAATAAACTTTAATGAATAAAAAAAAAAAAAAAAAAACGTAACAGTAAAGTTATCCCAATTTTTTTTTTGTTACACAGAGAATCGTGATCTTTATTCCAAGCTAAAAAATCGTGATTCTCATTTTGGCCAGAATCGTGCAGCTCTAATATATATATATATATATATACACACACACGCATAGCAGCCCACATTACATTATTATATAGCCATCAAGCAGTGTCTGGCCTACCTGGTGATGACTGGTTCTGGCGCTCTGATCCGATGGCCTGGTCTTTAAAGGGGGCAAATCCTTGCGATCCAGAAGTGGTTAAACCTGCAGGAGGACCGGTGTTTTTATCTATTAATGACTTTACTATTGCTTTAGGCCTGGTTCACATGTATGCGTGTTGGGGGCCCACATTTGCACAGGCATAGCAGCCCATTGATGTGAATGGGCTTGAGCTGCTATGCCTGCGTTTTCAGCTGAAAAAAGGTGCATGCAGAATTTAAAAAAATGCAGTGGCCATGAAATCCATCCTTCTTTTGCACCATGCGACTTACCTGCCGTTGCTGCACACGCAAACTGTTTTTAAATGCCGTGCCCACGTATACAAAAAATGCAGAAAGCTTGCCAGAGCAGGAACTGCAGGTTAGTCGCATGGTGCAAAAGCAGGATGGATTTCAAGGCCACTGAATTTTAAAAAAAATGCTGCATGCACCTTTTTTCTGCGGAAAATGAAGGCATAGCAGCCCGTTCAAATCAATGGGCTGCTATGCCTGTGCAAATGTGGGCCGCCAACCCGCATACATGTGAACCGCCAACCCGCATACATGCGAACCGCCAACCCACATACATGCGAACCGCCAACCCACATACATGTGAACCGCCAACCCACATACATGTGAACCGCCAACCCACATACATGTGAACCGCCAACCCGCATACATGTGAACCGCCAACCCACATACATGTGAACCGCCAACCCGCATACATGTGAACCACCAACCCGCATACATGTGAACCACCAACCCGCATACATGTGAACCGCCAACCCACATACATGTGAACCACCAACCCACATACATGTGAACCGCCAACCCACATACATGTGAACCGCCAACCCGCATACATGTGAACCGCCAACCCGCATACATGTGAACCGCCAACCCGCATACATGTGAACCGCCAACCCACATACATGTGAACCGCCAACCCGCATACATGTGAACCAGGCCTAAAGCAATAGTAAAGTCATTTATAAACAACACCTCCTTCAGGTTTAACCACTTCTTGACCACAAGGATTTGCCCTCTTAATGACCAGGCCATCGGATCGGAGCCGAGCGCCAGGACCAGTTATCACCAGTTAGGCCAGACACTGCTTGATGACCTATTTTAGGCCTGGTTCACAGAGTCTGTACTGACTGACTATATAATAATGTGCATAAGTGAACCAAAGCCCCTAAATTCAGCAATGAAATTGAAGTGAGGTGGAAATTTAATAATTTAAATTTAATAATAGAATACCGTGATAATACCGTATACCGTGGCAAAACCTTAATCAATTAATCGCAGCATGGAAATCTGATACCGTCACAAGCCTAATTGGGGGGCAAAGCAAAATGCCTCATTCCCCTCCCCCCCCCCGGTCAGGTCACACCACCGCGCCGCATGCAGAACTCGTATTCAGCAAAGTGCCGCATGACACCATCCCCCGCCGCCAACAGAACTTCACAAATGTCACTTTGTATCATTTCAATAAAGATTGTTCAAATAAAAAACAAAGTAAAGAGTGCAATGTGCTGGGATCAGTGCCCGGCTGCTGCTGTCAAACCCTAACCCTAATGGGATTTCCCTTCACTTCCTGTCCCCATACCCCAAACCAGGAGGTGAGGGGAAATCCCCCCAAAGTGAGGGAATTCCTGGGTTTTCACTAAAAAGGCATCAGCACAAGGGACACAGGGGGCAAGGTCCGTCCCTTCTGCTGATTATTCTGGCTTTAGAGGCCAAGTCCATCTTTTGCAGAAAAAAATAATCAGTGCCGCCATATTGATTTAGAAACCATCGCCATGATGAGGGGGTGGGGGGTGCAATGCACGGACTTCCAAACTGCAGTCCCTGGACTAGGACCGCGGTGACGTCAGACTTGTGCTCCAATGAGAAGTACGACTCTGCAGCATTGCAGGTTCTTCATTCACACATTCCTGTAAATGAATGATGTGTGGGCGGAGCCATTCACAGCTGTGCACCCCCGACTCCTGTTAGGTGGGGGTGGGGCTGCAGATGCTTCATGTAATACCCTAAATATTGGTGTAACATGAAACATGTTCAGAAAGGTGGAGTTATCCTTTATTTCCCTACATCCAACCTTCACCTTCCCCCACCCTCACCCCCCTCCAACCCCCAACTTCCTACCCTCACCCCCTAACTCCCAACTTCCTATCACTTTCCCTCCCCTCCTTCCCCAACCCCCAACTTCCTACCCTCAGCTTCCCCCCTCCAACCCCCTACCCTCACCTTCCCCCCTCCAACCCCCAACTTCCTACCCTCACCTTCCCCCCTTCAACCCCCAACTTCCCCTACCCTCACCTTCCCCCCTCCAACCCCCAACTTCCTACCTTCACCTTCCCCCCTCCAACCCCCAACTTCCCCTACCCTCACCTTCCCCCCTCCAACCCCCAACTTCCTACCTTCACCTTCCCCCCTCCAACCCCCAACTTCCTACCTTCACCTTCCCCCCTCCAACCCCCAACTTCCTACCTTCACCTTCCCCCCTCCAACCCCCAACTTCCCCTACCCTCACCTTCCCCCCTCCAACCCCCAACTTCCTACCTTCACCTTCCCCCTCCCCCCTCCAACCCCCAACTTCCTACCTTCACCTTCCCCCCTCCAACCCCCAACTTCCTACCTTCACCTTCCCCCCTCCAACCCCCAACTTCCCCTACCCTCACCTTCCCCCCTCCAACCCCCAACTTCCTACCTTCACCTTCCCCCCTCCAACCCCCAACTTCCTACCTTCACCTTCCCCTCTTCAACTCCCAACTTCCCCTACCCTCATCTTCCTCACTCCAACCCACCGTGTGGGGGAGGGGATTGTACTGTGTGGGGGTGGGCCTTGTACTGTGTGGGGGAGGGGATTGTACTGTGTAGGGGTGGGGCTTGTACTGGGGGAAGTCAGAGATCCGTGTTCCTGCTTAGCGGAGATACAAGATCACAGCTTTCCCTACTTACAGAATGCCGTTCTGCCTCTCTCGATCACTGGGTGCCGGTGGACATCAGGTCAAACAGACCGCTGATTGGCTCCTGCTGTGTCCAATCACAGCGGGAGTGGGACGCCGGCGGTGCGCGCCTCAGACCAGGAAGTGCAGAATGACGTACCTGTACCTGTTATTGCGCACAGGAGCCGCTGCCCCGCAGAAAATGTATGGGGGGGGGGGGGGGCGGTCAGCGAGGGATTTCGATTTTAAACTTTCTCCTTTTAATTTAAAACTAAAGTCACAGTTTTGGGCGGAGTTCTGCTTCCGGTGTTATGGAAGAAATAAAGGCGGAGTTTATTTGGGTGAATTATGATAGACAGGCCAAGCCCCTCCCAGTCTTTGCTATAGGTGGAAGGGAAGGGACTTACCTGACACCTGAACAGCGTAGCAGCGCGGCACCACGGCGGAGAAGCCCTGCACACTGCTGCACCCCTCCGGGAAGCGGAGCGTCCGGGACTCCAGGATCCGCATGGTCGGGTTAATGAAGATCTTCAGCGGGAAGGGTTCCATTTCTCGAGCCGTCCGCACATCTGGAGGAACCATCTGGCAGAGATGTTCCGGGAGTTCCAGCGCCATGACACGCAGAGGAACCCCCAGCTGAGGGGCGCTCAGTCCCACACAGCCGCACGACCTCAGAACCTGCGTCATCCTCTTCAGTAAGTTCTGCGTTTCAGGGTGAGGAATGCGTTCTGGAGGAACGAGCTGAGCATGGCCGCGGAGGATGGGATCTCCGGTCTGCGTCACTCGCTTGTACGGTGGGGGTGGGGTGCCCAGTACTGACCTCTTCAGGGACCTCCAGTAACTGCGCTTCTTAACGCCGGTCCAGGAGGAGGCACTCCGGCGAGACGACTGCAGACCCCCGAGGAGAAAAGTGTGAGAGGATCGGGATAGGAGAGCCAAAACCCCGCAGGATCCATTCACCAACATGGCTGGGAGACCTACAAACACAGGACAACCAATAGAGTTCATCCGATTGATAATCCCGACCAGGGGGTGTAATCCCTCCCTATCCCAGTAATCCCTCCCTAACCCCTCCCTATCCCCATAATCCCTCCCTATCCCCCGTAATCCCGCCACATCCTCCTAACCCCTCCCTATCCCAGAAATCCCTCCCTATACCCCGTAATCCCTCCACATCCCCCGTAATCCCTCCCTATCTCCGTCCTCCCTCCCTATCCCAGTAATCCCTCCCTATCCCCTCCACATCCCCGTAATCCCTCCCTATCCCCCGTGATCCCTCCATATCCCCCGTGATCCCTCCCTAACCCCTCCCTATCCCCGTCCTCCCTCCCTATCCCAGTAATCCCTCCCTAACCCCTCCCTATCCCCCGTAATCCCGCCACATCCTCCTAACCCCTCCCTATCCCAGAAATCCCTCCCTATACCCCGTAATCCCTCCACATCCCCCGTAATCCCTCCCTATCTCCGTCCTCCCTCCCTATCCCAGTAATCCCTCCCTATCCCCTCCACATCCCCGTAATCCCTCCCTATCCCCCGTGATCCCTCCATATCCCCCGTGATCCCTCCCTAACCCCTCCCTATCCCCGTAATCCCTCCACATCCCTCCCTATCCCAGTAATTCCTCCCTATACCCTGTAATCCCTCCACATCCCCCGTAATCCCTCCCTATCTCCGTCCTCCCTCCCTATCCCAGTAATCCCTCCCTATCCCCGTAATCCCTCCCTATCCCCCGTGATCCCTCCCTATCCCCCGTGATCCCTCCCTAACCCCTCCCTATCCCCGTCCTCCCTCCCTATCCCAGTAATCCCTCCCTATCCCCCGTAATCCCTCCCTATCCCCCGTAATCCCTCCCTATCCCCCGTAATCCCTCCCTAACCCCTCCCTGTCCCAGTAATCCCTCCACATCCCCGTAATCCCTTCACATCCTCCTAACCCCTCCCTATCCCCGTAATCCCTCCACATCCCTCCCTATACCCTGTAATCCCTCCACATCCCTGTAATCCCTCCCTAACCCCTCCCTGTCCCAGTAATCCCTCCCTAACCCCTCCCTGTCCCAGTAATCCCTCCCTTTCCCCGTAATTGGTCCCTATCCCCGTAATCCCTCCACATCCCCGTAACCCCTCCCTATCCCCCGTAATCCCTCGTAACCCCTCCCTATCCCCCGTAACCCCTCCCTATCCCCCGTAATCCCTCGTAACCCCTCCCTATCCCCCGTAATCCCTCCCTTTCCCCGTAATCCCTCCACATCCCTATAACCCCTCCCTATCCCCAGTGAGGTGACCGGCCTCAGGTGATACACAGAAATAAAACAAATCCTCCTACATAAGTTGTACCTGTTTATCTGCAGTCTTCTCTACATCCAAAGTACTGAATTCTAAAGCTTGCCTGAGCTTTAACCACTTAAGCCCCAAAAGATTTTACCCCCTTCCTGACCAGGGCCTATTTTGCGATTCGGCACTGTGCGACTTTAACGGACAATTGCGCGGTCGTGCGACGCTGTACCCAAACTAATTTGACGTCCTTTTTTCCCACAAACAGAGATTTCTTTTGGTGGTATTTGATCACCTCTGCGATTTTTTGATCATGCGCTATACACAAAAAAAGAGCAACAATTTTGCAAAAATAACAATATTTTTCACTTTTTTTATATGAAATTCCCCCCAAAAAATGTAAAAATCAAAATTTTTTAACATTTTTGGCCAATTTGTTTTCTGCTACATATGTTTGGTAAAAAAAAATCACAATAAGCGTATTTTGATTGGTTTGCGCAAAAGATATTGCGTTTACTAAGGGAAAGATTTTTTTTTTTTAACGAGTAATGGCGGCGATCTGCGATTATTATTTTTGCGGGACTGCGACATTGCGGCGGACAGATCGGACCCTTGACTGACATTTTTGGGGGTATCAGTGACATTACTGCAGTAATCAGTGCTATAAATATGCACTGTTACTGTAATAATGACACTAGCAGGGAAGGGGTTAACTTTTTTTGAGAGGGAGGGGTTAAGTGTGTCCCTAGGGGCGTGATTCTAACTGTAAAGGGGTGTGGCTTGAGGTGTAAGAACAGAGATCTACAGTCCTACATAGCAGGACCGTATGATCTCTGCTGTTACACAGGGAGAATGACAGACGGCTTTGTTTACATCATCCGCCTGCCTTTCTCCCGGTGTAACGGACGATCGCGAGTGAGCAGCGGACATCGGGTCCGCCGGGCACGCGTGGGGGGGGGGCCGTGAACGGGCGGGAGCGTGCCTCTGCCTGCGCGCGCTCGCTCCCCAGAGCCTCTCAGGCTAGTGACATACCCCTACCTCACTTTGCCTGTGAGGGGCTGACTGCCGACGTAAATCGGCATTAGGCAGTCGGCAAGTGGTTAAAAAAAAGCAGGGGGCGGGGAGCTGAAGTCACACTCTGAGAGCTGATTGGAGGTAAGGGACTCCCTCCCCCCTCCACCCAGTACACAGGAACAGAGCTGAGGCTGTCAATCACAGGCTGTGTGCTGGAGCTCCTCCCTGTCACCTTCTCTTTCTTGGTGTCAGGAAAACTTAGAAAAACAGAGTCCTGCAGATAGCAGCGGAAAGAGGGGGGGGGAGAGAAAGGAGGGGTGAGGGGGAGGAGACTCATGCAGATAGCGGAGGGGGAGGAGAAAGTGGGAGGGATGAGGGGGGAGGAGACTCATGCAGATAGCGGAGGGGGAGGAGAAAGTGGGAGGGATGAGGGGGGAGGAGACTCATGTAGATGGCAGGGAGGAGAAAGGAAGAAAGGGGGAGAATGGAGGGATAAGTGGGAGGATTTATGTGTTTGGGGGCAGCTAATCAGCTAGGTCACAAATTCTTGTTGTCATGGCGACCTGTTGCCTGCAGAGCCCTGCTATAGGGGATATACTTCAATTCTTCTCTGGGGGGTCCTTCTATCCCAGTTTCTTGGGGGGGGGGTCCTCCTCTAGCGGTGTCTGGGGGGGGGGTCCTCCTATAGCCGTGTCTGGGGGGGTCCTCCTATAGCCGTGTCTGGGGGGGGGGGGTGATGTGCGGCTCCCGGCCCCCTTAGGCAGTTATTTCCTTTGACAGAAGGAAAATCTCTCAATTTCCCATCCACACCTCCCCTCCCCCCGCAGAGACTTCCTGGCCGGCAGAATAAAATGATTACTGCTGGGGAAATCACATGGAGAAAATCCCAGGCCTGGATGTATCCGATCGTTTTATTACCCGAATACAATCAGCCACGCCCTACTGACCCCTCCATCCTTCAATCCATCCCTCCCTCCTTCCATCCATCCCTCCATCCCTCTATCCATCCATCCCTCCCTCCATCCATCCCTCTATCCATCCATCCCTCCCTCCCTCCATCCCTCTATCCATCCCTCCATCCATCCCTCCCTCCCTCCATCCCTCTATCCATCCCTCCATCCCTCTATCCATCCATCCCTCCCTCTATCCATCCATCCATCCATCCCTCCCTCCATCCATCCATCCCTCCATCCCTCTATCCCTCCATCCTTCGCCGACTTTAGGAGACGCACAGAAATTTCCTCCCATCTACAAAGAATAAAGTGGAGCTCTGCTGAGATTCCTCCGGGTTGAGGTCCACAATACCCCATCCCTCCCCCCAATACCCCCCCTCCCCGCCATCTCATACCCCCCAATATCCCCCCCCCCCCCTCATACCCCATCCCTCCCCCCTCATCCCTCCTCTCATCCCCCTCTCTCTAATACCCTATCCCTCCCCCACACACAGAGAGATGAGGAAATATCCCCTCCAGTCCTGAGAGATCTATAGAGGGGGGGAGGGGTGTATGGAGCCCCTGACTCTCCTCCGATCACACAGCACTCACCTCTCCGGCGCGCACATTACACGTCATCCAGCCGCACAGGATGCTGGGAGTTGTAGTTTCCGGTCACATGGCCCATGTAGCTCCTCCCAGGAGCTCTGTCAGGTCACGTGTCTCTGTGCACAATATTGCTAGGAGGGAGACTGACAGCCCAGAACCACAATCCCTGCCTGGGGCCCCACAGAGTGCAATATGATCCCTGCCTGGGGCCCCACACACAGCGTGCAATATGATCCCTGCCAGGGGCCCCGCAGCGTGCAATATGATCCCTGCCAGGGGCCCCGCAGAGTGCAATATGATCCCTGCCAGGGGCCCCCCACACAGCGTGCAATATGATCCCTGCCAGGGGCCCCGCAGCGTGCAATATGATCCCTGCCAGGGGCCCCGCAGAGTGCAATATGATCCCTGCCAGGGGCCCCGCAGAGTGCAATATGATCCCTGCCAGGGGCCCCGCAGCGTGCAATATGATCCCTGCCAGGGGCCCGCAGCGTGAAATATGATCACTGCCAGGGGCCCCGCAGAGTGCAATATGATCCCTGCCAGGGGCCCCGCCGAGTGCAATACGATCCCTACCAGGGGCCCTGCAGCGTGCAACATGATCACTGCCAGGGGCCCCACACACAGCGTGCAATATGATCCCTGCCAGGGGCCCCGCAGAGTGCAACATGATCACTGCCAGGGGCCCCGCAGCGTGCAACATGATCCCTGCCAGGGGCCCCGCAGCGTGCAATATGATCCCTGCCAGGGGCCCCGCAGAGTGCAATATGATCACTGCCAGGGGCCCCGCAGAGTGCAATATGATCCCTGCCAGGGGCCCCGCCGAGTGCAATACGATCCCTACCAGGGGCCCCGCAGCGTGCAATGTGATCACTGCCAGGGGACCCGTATCGTGCAATATGATCCCTACCAGGGGCCCCGCAGCGTGCAATATGATCCCTACCAGGGGCCCCACAGAGTGCAACATAATCACTACCAGGGGCCCCACAGAGTGCAACATGATCACTGCCAGGGGCCCCGCAGCGTGCAATACGATCCCTGCCAGGGGCCCCGCAGCGTGCAATACGATCCCTGCCAGCGGCCCTGCCGAGTGCAATACAATCCCTGCCAGGGGCCCGACGCACAGCGTGCAACATAATCACTGCCAGGAGCCCCGCAGCGTGCAATATGATCCCTGCCAGGGGCCCCGCAGCGTGCAATATGATCCCTGCCAGGGGCCCCGCCGAGTGCAAAATGATCCCTGCCAGGGGCCCCGCAGAGTGCAATATGATCCCTGCCAGGGGCCCCGCAGCGTGCAATATGATCCCTGCCAGGGGCCCGCAGCGTGAAATATGATCCCTGCCAGGGGCCCCGCCGAGTGCAATATGATCCCTGCCAGGGGCCCCGCCGAGTGCAATACGATCCCTACCAGGGGCCCTGCAGCGTGCAACATGATCACTGCCAGGGGCCCCACACACAGCGTGCAATATGATCCCTGCCAGGGGCCCCGCAGCGTGCAATATGATCCCTGCCAGGGGCCCCGCCGAGTGCAATACGATCCCTACCAGGGGCCCCGCAGCGTGCAATGTGATCACTGCCAGGGGACCCGTATCGTGCAATATGATCCCTACCAGGGGCCCCGCAGCGTGCAATATGATCCCTACCAGGGGCCCCACAGAGTGCAACATAATCACTACCAGGGGCCCCACAGAGTGCAACATGATCACTGCCAGGGGCCCCGCAGCGTGCAATACGATCCCTGCCAGGGGCCCCGCAGCGTGCAATACGATCCCTGCCAGGGGCCCTGCCGAGTGCAATACGATCCCTGCCAGGGGCCCGACGCACAGCGTGCAACATAATCACTGCCAGGGGCCCTGCAGCGTGCAATATGATCCCTGCCAGGGGCCCCGCAGCGTGCAATATGATCCCTGCCAGGGGCCCCGCCGAGTGCAACATGATCACTGCCAGGGGCCCCGCCGCGTGCAATACAATCACTGCCAGGGGCCCCCGCAGAGTGCAACATGATCACTGCCAGGGGCCCCGCAGAGTGCAATATGATCCCTGCCAGGGGCCCCGCAGCGTGCAATATGATCCCTGCCAGGGGCCCCGCAGAGTGCAATATGATCCCTGCCAGGGGCCCCGCAGAGTGCAATATGATCCCTGCCAGGGGCCCCGCAGCGTGCAATATGATCCCTGCCAGGGGCCCGCAGCGTGAAATATGATCACTGCCAGGGGCCCCGCAGAGTGCAATATGATCCCTGCCAGGGGCCCCGCCGAGTGCAATACGATCCCTACCAGGGGCCCTGCAGCGTGCAACATGATCACTGCCAGGGGCCCCACACACAGCGTGCAATATGATCCCTGCCAGGGGCCCCGCAGAGTGCAACATGATCACTGCCAGGGGCCCCGCAGCGTGCAACATGATCCCTGCCAGGGGCCCCGCAGCGTGCAATATGATCCCTGCCAGGGGCCCCGCAGAGTGCAATATGATCACTGCCAGGGGCCCCGCAGAGTGCAATATGATCCCTGCCAGGGGCCCCGCCGAGTGCAATACGATCCCTACCAGGGGCCCCGCAGCGTGCAATGTGATCACTGCCAGGGGACCCGTATCGTGCAATATGATCCCTACCAGGGGCCCCGCAGCGTGCAATATGATCCCTACCAGGGGCCCCGCAGCGTGCAATATGATCCCTACCAGGGGCCCCACAGAGTGCAACATAATCACTACCAGGGGCCCCACAGAGTGCAACATGATCACTGCCAGGGGCCCCGCAGCGTGCAATACGATCCCTGCCAGGGGCCCCGCAGCGTGCAATACGATCCCTGCCAGCGGCCCTGCCGAGTGCAATACAATCCCTGCCAGGGGCCCGACGCACAGCGTGCAACATAATCACTGCCAGGAGCCCCGCAGCGTGCAATATGATCCCTGCCAGGGGCCCCGCAGCGTGCAATATGATCCCTGCCAGGGGCCCCGCCGAGTGCAAAATGATCCCTGCCAGGGGCCCCGCAGAGTGCAATATGATCCCTGCCAGGGGCCCCGCAGCGTGCAATATGATCCCTGCCAGGGGCCCGCAGCGTGAAATATGATCCCTGCCAGGGGCCCCGCAGAGTGCAATATGATCCCTGCCAGGGGCCCCGCCGAGTGCAATACGATCCCTACCAGGGGCCCTGCAGCGTGCAACATGATCACTGCCAGGGGCCCCACACACAGCGTGCAATATGATCCCTGCCAGGGGCCCCGCAGCGTGCAATATGATCCCTGCCAGGGGCCCCGCCGAGTGCAATACGATCCCTACCAGGGGCCCCGCAGCGTGCAATGTGATCACTGCCAGGGGACCCGTATCGTGCAATATGATCCCTACCAGGGGCCCCGCAGCGTGCAATATGATCCCTACCAGGGGCCCCACAGAGTGCAACATAATCACTACCAGGGGCCCCACAGAGTGCAACATGATCACTGCCAGGGGCCCCGCAGCGTGCAATACGATCCCTGCCAGGGGCCCCGCAGCGTGCAATACGATCCCTGCCAGGGGCCCTGCCGAGTGCAATACGATCCCTGCCAGGGGCCCGACGCACAGCGTGCAACATAATCACTGCCAGGGGCCCTGCAGCGTGCAATATGATCCCTGCCAGGGGCCCCGCAGCGTGCAATATGATCCCTGCCAGGGGCCCCGCCGAGTGCAACATGATCACTGCCAGGGGCCCCGCCGCGTGCAATACAATCACTGCCAGGGGCCCCCGCAGAGTGCAACATGATCACTGCCAGGGGCCCCACAGCGTGCAATACGATCACTGCCAGGGGCCCCACAGCGTGAACAGAATGTGTAATACCTCGGATTCGGATGATTTCAGTACAGATTGTGTGTGTAATACCTCGGATTCGGATGATTTCAGTACAGAATGTGTGTAATACCTCGGATTCAGATGATTTCAGTACAGATTGTGTGTGTAATACCTCGGATTTGGATGATTTCAGTACAGAATGTGTAATACCTCGGATTCGGATGATTTCAGTACAGAATGTGTGTGTAATACTTCGGATTTGGATGATTTCAGTACAGAATGTGTGTAATACTTCGGATTTGGATGATTTCAGTACAGAATGTGTGTGTAATACCTTGGATTCGGATGATTTCAGTACAGAATGTGTGTAATACCTCGGGGTTGGATAATTTCAGTACAGAATGTGTAATACCTCGGATTCGGATGATTTCAGTACAGAATGTGTGTAATACCTCGAATTCGGATGATTTCAGTACAGAATGTGTGTAATACCTCGGATTCGGATGATTTCAGTACAGAATGTGTGTGTAATACCTCGGATTCGGATGATTTCAGTACAGAATGTGTGTAATACCTCGGATTCGGATGATTTCCGTACAGAACGTGTGTAATACCTCGGATTCGGATGATTTCAGTACAGAATGTGTGTGTAATACCTCGGATTCGGATGATTTCAGTACAGAATGTGTGTAATACCTCAGATTCGGATGATTTCCGTACAGAACGTGTGTAATACCTCGGATTTGGATGATTTCAGTACAGAATGTGTGTAATACCTCGGATTCGGATGATTTCAGTACAGAATGTGTGTGTAATACCTCGGATTCGGATGATTTCAGTACAGAATGTGTGTAATACCTCGGATTCGGATGATTTCAGTACAGAATGTGTGTGTAATACCTCGGATTCGGATGATTTCAGTACAGAATTTGTGTGTAATACCTCGGATTCGGATGATTTCAGTACAGAATGTGTGTAATACCTCGGATTCGGATGATTTCAGTACAGAATGTGTGTGTAATACCTCGGATTCGGATGATTTCAGTACAGAATGTGTGTAATACCTCGGATTCGGATGATTTCAGTACAGAATGTGTGTGTAATACCTTGGTATCGGATGATTTCAGTACAGAATGTGTGTAATACCTCAGATTCGGATGATTTCAGTACAGAATGTGTGTAATACCTCGGATTCTGATGATTTCAGTACAGAATGTGTGTGTAATACCTCGGATTCGGATGATTTCAGTACAGAATTTGTGTGTAATACCTCGGATTCGGATGATTTCAGTACAGAATTTGTGTGTAATACCTCGGATTCGGATGATTTCAGTACAGAATGTGTGTAATACCTCGGATTCTGATGATTTCAGTACAGAATGTGTGTGTAATAACTCGGATTTGGATGATTTCAGTACAGAATGTGTGTGTAATACCTCGGATTCGGATGATTTCAGTACAGAATTTGTGTGTAATACCTTGGATTCGGATGATTTCAGTACAGAATGTGTGTGTAATACCTCGGATTCGGATGATTTCAGTACAGAATGTGTGTGTAATACCTCGGATTCGGATGATTTCAGTACAGAATGTGTGTAATACCTCGGATTCGGATGATTTCAGTACAGAATGTGTGTGTAATACCTCGGATTCGGATGATTTCAGTACAGAATGTGTGTAATACCTCGGATTCGGATGATTTCAGTACAGAATTTGTGTGTAATACCTCGGATTCGGATGATTTCAGTACAGAATGTGTGTGTAATACCTCGGATTCGGATGATTTCAGTACAGAATGTGTGTGTAATACCTCGGATTCGGATGATTTCAGTACAGAATGTGTGTAATACCTCGGATTCGGATGATTTCAGTACAGAATGTGTGTGTAATACCTCGGATTCGGATGATTTCAGTACAGAATGTGTGTAATACCTCGAATTCGGATGATTTCAGTACAGAATGTGTGTAATACCTCGGATTCGGATGATTTCAGTACAGAATGTGTGTGTAATACCTCGGATTCGGATGATTTCAGTACAGAATGTGTGTAATACCTCGGATTCGGATGATTTCCGTACAGAACGTGTGTAATACCTCGGATTCGGATGATTTCAGTACAGAATGTGTGTGTAATACCTCGGATTCGGATGATTTCAGTACAGAATGTGTGTAATACCTCAGATTCGGATGATTTCCGTACAGAACGTGTGTAATACCTCGGATTTGGATGATTTCAGTACAGAATGTGTGTAATACCTCGGATTCGGATGATTTCAGTACAGAATGTGTGTGTAATACCTCGGATTCGGATGATTTCAGTACAGAATGTGTGTGTAATACCTCGGATTCGGATGATTTCAGTACAGAATGTGTGTAATACCTCGGATTCGGATGATTTCAGTACAGAATGTGTGTGTAATACCTTGGTATCGGATGATTTCAGTACAGAATGTGTGTAATACCTCAGATTCGGATGATTTCAGTACAGAATGTGTGTAATACCTCGGATTCTGATGATTTCAGTACAGAATGTGTGTGTAATACCTCGGATTCGGATGATTTCAGTACAGAATTTGTGTGTAATACCTCGGATTCGGATGATTTCAGTACAGAATTTGTGTGTAATACCTCGGATTCGGATGATTTCAGTACAGAATATGTGTGTAATAACTCGGATTTGGATGATTTCAGTACAGAATGTGTGTAATACCTCGGATTCGGATGATTTCAGTACAGAATGTGTGTGTAATACCTCGGATTCGGATGATTTCAGTACAGAATGTGTGTAATACCTCGGATTCGGATGATTTCAGTACAGAATTTGTGTGTAATACCTCGGATTCGGATGATTTCAGTACAGAATTTGTGTGTAATACCTCGGATTCGGATGATTTCAGTACAGAATTTGTGTGTAATACCTCGGATTCGGATGATTTCAGTACAGAATATGTGTGTAATAACTCGGATTTGGATGATTTCAGTACAGAATGTGTGTAATACCTCGGATTCGGATGATTTCAGTACAGAATGTGTGTGTAATACCTCGGATTCGGATGATTTCAGTACAGAATGTGTGTAATACCTCGGATTCGGATGATTTCAGTACAGAATTTGTGTGTAATACCTCGGATTCGGATGATTTCAGTACAGAATTTGTATGTAGAACTCCATTGAAGAATGAGAAGACAAAAGATGAACTGAAAGAGGATATTTTTACACAGCGGACACTCATCTCCAGTATTGCGCACGGCAGGTCCTGGCAGGGAGTGGGGGTGGAGACGGGTAGGTAGGGGAACGTCGAAGCCACCCAATCGATGCTTCCTGGGGACAAGGAAGGAATTGGGGCACGACAGTCAATTAGAAGTCAGTTATAAGTCAGGCGGGAGAGGAGAATGGGGCTCCCCCTGGAGGTTGTTAGGGGGAAGAGAAGGCAGTCACATGATTTGGTAACTGATGGCAAATGAATGTAAACCTCAGAGACTGAAGGTGGGCGGAGCCTCCCAGGCAGTGCAGGGCCACAGGGGACACTAGGAGTCCTGGATATGGGGGAGGGGGGGCCACAGCCTGTAGTTTCCTGTGATGTTACCGATGGGGGCACTTAGAGACAGCAAGCAAACATAATGCCCCCTCCCCCTGGTAGTGCCCAATGGGGTTCATCCTTCCTGCCCAAAGTCTTCTGTAAATTTCTTCACTTTTAGGAGGTCCTCGGAATTGACGGTTGGCCGCGTTGTAGCCAGAGATCGCAGCATATCCGACTGAGGGAAGAGAGAGAAGAAGAGGGTTAGGTGATCCCTATGGCAATCCCCATTCTTTTATGTACCAATAAATTCCACTTCCTATGTGATCCCGGCGTCCCCTAAGGCTGATTACATGTGATCCCGGCATCCCCTAAGGCTGATTACATGTGATCCAGGCGTCCCCTAAGGCTGATCACATGTGATCCCGGCGTCCCCTAAGGCTGATCACATGTGATCCCGGCGTCCCCAAGGCTGATTACATGTGATCCCAGCGTCCCTAAGGCTGATTACATGTGATCCCGGCGTCCCTAAGGCTGATTACATGTGATCCCGGCGTCCCCAAGGCTGATCACATGTGATCCCGGCGTCCCCTAAGGCTGATCCCGGCGTCCCCTAAGGCTGATTACATGTGATCCCGGCGTCCCTAAGGCTGATTACATGTGATCCCAGCGTCCCTAAGGCTGATTACATGTGATCCCGGCGTCCCTAAGGCTGATTACATGTGATCCCAGCGTCCCTAAGGCTGATTACATGTGATCCTGGCGTCCCTAAGGCTGATTACATGTGATCCTGGCGTCCCTAAGGCTGATTACATGTGATCCTGGCGTCCCTAAGGCTGATTACATGTGATCCCGGCGTCCCCTAAGGCTGATTACATGTGATCCCGGCGTCCCTAAGGCTGATTACATGTGATCCCGGCGTCCCCAAGGCTGATCACATGTGATCCCGGCGTCCCCTAAGGCTGATCCCGGCGTCCCCAAGGCTGATTACATGTGATCCCGGCGTCCCTAAGGCTGATTACATGTGATCCCAGCGTCCCTAAGGCTGATTACATGTGATCCTGGCGTCCCTAAGGCTGATTACATGTGATCCTGGCGTCCCTAAGGCTGATTACATGTGATCCCGGCGTCCCCTAAGGCTGATTACATGTGATCCCGGCGTCCCCAAGGCTGATCACATGTGATCCCGGCGTCCCCTAAGGCTGATCACATGTGATCCCGGCGTCCCTAAGGCTGATCACATGTGATCCCGGCGTCCCTAAGGCTGATCACATGTGATCCCGGCGTCCCTAAGGCTGATTACATGTGATCCCGGCGTCCCTAAGGCTGATTACATGTGATCCCGGCGTCCCTAAGGCTGATTACATGTGATCCCGGCGTCCCCAAGGCTGATCACATGTGATCCCGGCGTCCCCTAAGGCTGATCCCGGCGTCCCCTAAGGCTGATTACATGTGATCCCGGCGTCCCTAAGGCTGATTACATGTGATCCCAGCGTCCCTAAGGCTGATTACATGTGATCCTGGCGTCCCTAAGGCTGATTACATGTGATCCTGGCGTCCCTAAGGCTGATTACATGTGATCCCGGCGTCCCTAAGGCTGATTACATGTGATCCCGGCGTCCCCTAAGGCTGATTACATGTGATCCCGGCGTCCCTAAGGCTGATTACATGTGATCCCGGCGTCCCCAAGGCTGATCACATGTGATCCCGGCGTCCCCTAAGGCTGATCCCGGCGTCCCCAAGGCTGATTACATGTGATCCCGGCGTCCCTAAGGCTGATTACATGTGATCCCAGCGTCCCTAAGGCTGATTACATGTGATCCTGGCGTCCCTAAGGCTGATTACATGTGATCCTGGCGTCCCTAAGGCTGATTACATGTGATCCCGGCGTCCCTAAGGCTGATTACATGTGATCCCGGCGTCCCCTAAGGCTGATTACATGTGATCCCGGCGTCCCTAAGGCTGATTACATGTGATCCCGGCGTCCCCAAGGCTGATCACGTGATCCCGGCGTCCCCTAAGGCTGATCACATGTGATCCCGGCGTCCCTAAGGCTGATTACATGTGATCCCGGCTTCCCCTAAGGCTGATCCTGGCGTCCCCTAAGGCTGATTACATGTGATCCCGGCGTCCCCTAAGGCTGATCACATGTGATCCCGGCATCCCCTAAGGCTGATCACATGTGATCCCGGCGTCCCCTAAGGCTGATTACATGTGATCCCGGCATCCCCTAAGGCTGATTACATGTGATCCCGGCGTCCCCTAAGGCTGATCCCGGCGTCCCCTAAGGCTGATTACATGTGATCCCGCCGTCCCCTAAGGCTGATTACATGTGATCCCGGCGTCCCCTAAGGCTGATTACATGTGATCCCGGCGTCCCCTAAGGCTGATTACATGTGATCCCGGCGTCCCCTAAGGCTAATTACATGTGATCCCGGCGTCCCCTAAGGCTGATTACATGTGATCCCGGCGTCCCCTAAGGCTGATTACATGTGATCCCGGCGTCCCCTAAGGCTGATTACATGTGATCCCGGCGTCCACTAAGGCTGATTACATGTGATCCCGGCGTCCCCTAAGGCTGATTACATGTGATCCCGGCGTCCCCTAAGGCTGATTACATGTGATCCCGGCGTCCCCTAAGGCTGATTACATGTGATCCCGGCGTCCACTAAGGCTGATTACATGTGATCCCGGCGTCCCCTAAGGCTGATCACATGTGATCCCGGCATCCCCTAAGGCAGGGCTCGACAAACCCTGGGCGCCAGGTCGCATTGGTGACTAGAATTAGCGACCTGGCGCCTGGGGTGCACTGCAGGAGGTGTCCTGTCCCTTTTGCGCCCCCGGCTGATTACATGTGATCCCGGCGTCCCCTAAGGCTGATCCCGGCGTCCCCTAAGGCTGATTACATGTGATCCCGCCGTCCCCTAAGGCTGATTACATGTGATCCCGGCGTCCCCTAAGGCTGATCACATGTGATCCCGGCGTCCCTAAGGCTGATTACATGTGATCCCGGCGTCCCTAAGGCTGATTACATGTGATCCCGGCGTCCCTAAGGCTGATTACATGTGATCCCGGCGTCCCTAAGGCTGATTACATGTGATCCCAGCGTCCCTAAGGCTGATTACATGTGATCCCGGCGTCCCTAAGGCTGATTACATGTGATCCCGGCGTCCCCAAGGCTGATCACATGTGATCCCGGCGTCCCCTAAGGCTGATCCTGGCGTCCCCTAAGGCTGATTACATGTGATCCCGGCGTCCCTAAGGCTGATTACATGTGATCCCAGCGTCCCTAAGGCTGATTACATGTGATCCTGGCGTCCCTAAGGCTGATTACATGTGATCCTGGCGTCCCTAAGGCTGATTACATGTGATCCCGGTGTCCCTAAGGCTGATTACATGTGATCCCGGCGTCCCCTAAGGCTGATTACATGTGATCCCGGCGTCCCTAAGGCTGATTACATGTGATCCCGGCGTCCCCAAGGCTGATCACATGTGATCCCGGCGTCCCCTAAGGCTGATCCCGGCGTCCCCAAGGCTGATTACATGTGATCCCGGCGTCCCTAAGGCTGATTACATGTGATCCCAGCGTCCCTAAGGCTGATTACATGTGATCCCGGCATCCCCTAAGGCTGATCACATGTGATCCCGGCATCCCCTAAGGCTGATCACATGTGATCCCGGCGTCCCCTAAGGCTGATTACATGTGATCCCGGCGTCCCCTAAGGCTGATTACATGTGATCCCGGCGTCCCCTAAGGCTGATCCCGGCGTCCCCTAAGGCTGATTACATGTGATCCCGCCGTCCCCTAAGGCTGATTACATGTGATCCCGGCGTCCCCTAAGGCTGATCACATGTGATCCCGGCGTCCCTAAGGCTGATTACATGTGATCCCGGCGTCCCCTAAGGCTGATCCCGGCGTCCCCTAAGGCTGATTACATGTGATCCCGGCGTCCCCTAAGGCTGATCACATGTGATCCCGGCATCCCCTAAGGCTGATCACATGTGATCCCGGCGTCCCCTAAGGCTGATTACATGTGATCCCGGCGTCCCCTAAGGCTGATTACATGTGATCCCGGCGTCCCCTAAGGCTGATCCCGGCGTCCCCTAAGGCTGATTACATGTGATCCCGCCGTCCCCTAAGGCTGATTACATGTGATCCCGGCGTCCCCTAAGGCTGATTACATGTGATCCCGGCGTCCCCTAAGGCTGATTACATGTGATCCCGGCGTCCCCTAAGGCTAATTACATGTGATCCCGGCGTCCCCTAAGGCTGATTACATGTGATCCCGGCGTCCCCTAAGGCTGATTACATGTGATCCCGGCGTCCCCTAAGGCTGATTACATGTGATCCCGGCGTCCACTAAGGCTGATTACATGTGATCCCGGCGTCCCCTAAGGCTGATTACATGTGATCCCGGCGTCCCCTAAGGCTGATTACATGTGATCCCGGCGTCCCCTAAGGCTGATTACATGTGATCCCGGCGTCCCCTAAGGCTGATCCCGGCGTCCCCTAAGGCTGATTACATGTGATCCCGCCGTCCCCTAAGGCTGATTACATGTGATCCCGGCGTCCCCTAAGGCTGATTACATGTGATCCCGGCGTCCCCTAAGGCTGATTACATGTGATCCCGGCGTCCCTAAGGCTGATCACATGTGATCCCGGCATCCCCTAAGGCAGGGCTCGACAAACCCTGGGCGCCAGGTCGCATTGGTGACTAGAATTAGCGACCTGGCGCCTGGGGTGCACTGCAGGTGTCCTGTCCCTTTTGCGCCCCCACCTCCTCCCTGAGTGCACGGACTTCCGCGCCGTCCAAAAATTGAGGCCCCGGCTTTTCAGCCTTCTTCTGTGAGATGAGAGAGGCTTCCAATGGGGAACTGGCGCCCTCTTGTGGTGGCCGGGAGTAATGACTTTCCACTGCCTGTCCTCAATGCCTTCCCAAGAGGAGAGGAGAGGGAAGTTTTTGCTTAAAGGTAAGTGGACAGGGAGTGTGGTTATTATTATTAATTTATTTTTTAAATTTAAAAAAAATAAATAATATTTTTTTTTTTTTAATTATTAAAAAAAAAATTTTTTTTTTTTCAATTATTAATATTAAAAAAAAAAATAATATATAAAAAATTTTTTTTTCCTCATCGCCATGCCACAGCCACAGCCGAAGGCCCCTTTCACACGGGCTGTCTGATTGGACCCTTCATTCTCCTCTATGGAGCGGTAATCTGCCGCTATCTGATCCTGTCCGCCAAAAACAGAGGGATGGTGGTTCTATTTTCTATCCATCCCATGGATCAGATGGCAGCAGCTGGAAAGAGACAGACAGTCTGTAGAGGAGAGCGGGGTTCTAGTCGTATTTATGTGTAAATTTAGTATCCGTTTTATTAAATAAAGTTTGGTTGTTAGTTTAAAAAAAAAAAAAAACTGTCTCCTAACTTTTTTAGCCGGCTCCTGGATTTCAGGCACATTTGTCAATCCCTGCCCTAAGGCCAGCTGAGGATGTAGGGAGTTCCTGTCCCGGATGTGGTGACACCGTGCCTAGCACAGCCATAAACCTACAAACAGGGGCCACCACACTGAAGGCAAAGTCCAGCAACTGCAACCAGGACCAGCACATCATGGGTGCAATGCTCCGCCTCCTGCAGCCCCCGCTCTGTCAGCGGGCCGGAGGAAATAAACTACAAGTGCCGTTGTCACCAGCGCTGTTCTATTGGGAACAATGAGTCCCTCTGCCATGGTGTCGCCTCCATTGGAATGGATGACGCAGTGGTGAATGAAAGAAGAAACCCGCAATTCAGGTATTTGGGGGGAGGGGTGGATTTGCACCCTAAATATGGATGGAACATGGAACAAGTATGAACACCTGGAATCGGCTTGTGAAGTCACATTTCCCTCCTCTGCACAGAGCAGCCTGGATCCTCCTCTTCTCGGGTCCCTCGCCAGCGCTCCTCCCTCCTGTGGAGTGCCCCCACAGCATGCTGATTACTATGGGGGCACCCAAGCTGAGCTGCAGCTCCAGGTGTCCATCCAGACATGGAGCTGTGGTTTGGCTCCGCCCCCACTCTCTCCTAATTGGTTTACATTGATTGACAGCCACAGCAGCCAATGGCGCCGTGGCTGTGTCTGAGCCAATCAGGAGGGAGACTCCCGGATGGCCGAGGTACACGTGGACATAGCTGGATAGAGAGGGGGCTCAGGTAAGTATTGCGGGGTGAGGGGCACACAGAAGGCTTTTTATCTTAATGCATAGAATTCCCCTTCTGCCTTTCCAATCCCTTTAAACTTAAAAGTTGATCCCTGGAAGGAACCAATTACAGCGTCTTCCCCGCCTCCTGCGATCCTTCTGATAGGTTAGTGATCCATTAGGAAGCGTGTCATACAGTATATATATATATATATACAGAGCATCCGGAAAGTTCTCACAGCTTCACTTCTTCCACATTTTATATTACAGCCAACATGGATTCCATTCATTATTTTCCTCCAAATTCTACAAACCCCTCCCCCATAATGACAACGTGAGAGAAGATTGGGCGAAATCTTTACACATTAATAATGAAAACCTTTTTCCGGATGCACTGCAGAACTTTGGTGATGAATGAGTTAATGTGAGAGCAGACCTCATGTATGAGACCTGATTGGCCCCCCCAGGCTGGTATATAACGATCGATCCTATATACACCTACCATGCACACTATAGGCTCCAGTAGTTTATCCCCTTGCACCTCCATCCAGGTCATCTCAATGGCTCCTGGGTCCCCGGGGGAACACGGTGTTAGCAGATCATCCACTGTGGCCCCGGGATTCGTACGAGAAGGACCCCGCACCTGACACAGAATAACAACCAATCAGAACATCCGTCACATGGATTACAATTCACCGATAGCAGAAAACGGAGGAGATTTTTGTCACCTTTTTAAAATGTGTTGCGGATTGCACTTTGCGCACCGGCTGCATTAATGCGTCTCTCACGATGACGCTGATATCTGCCCCCGAGTAACCTTCCGTTTTCTGGGCCAACTCCCGAATATTCACCTCACTTAGGCTGTGGGGGGTGTTCCCGAGGTGCAGGCGGAACACCTGAGCTCTGGCAGCTTCCTCTGGGAGAGGGATGTAAATCCGCTTCTCAAACCTGACAAGAAGTAGAATACGAAATGCGTAAAGCAGAACATAAAGAAAATGATGGAAATGCTGCAATATGGGACAGCACTGAACCATTCATGTCCCCTCCCCCTCCTTGCACCTATCCATACCCTGCATAGAAAAGATCTGTGTACTTACCTAATCCACTTCAGTACAGTCATGTGATCCTGCAGCTCCAATCCCAGATGTTAGTGAGTGGCTGCTGCAGGGGAGAGGAGGGAGCACCACCGACGGCTGGGCTATAGGCAAGTACACACATCTTTTTACACAGGATAGAAGGAGGGGGGAGGGGGGGGCCATTTTTAAGAATAGTTAGAAGTTGGCTTTCTTCTACATTAAAGCACCCGTAGGACTGCACCCGTCTGACCGCACCCATAGGACTGCACCCGTCTGACCGCACCCGTAGGACTGCACCCGTCTGACCGCACCTGTAGGACCGCACCCATAGGACTGCACCCGTCTGACCGTACCCATAGGACTGCACCCGTCTGACCGTACCCATAGGACTGCACCCGTCTGACCGCACCCATAGGACTACACCCGTCTGACCGCACCCATAGGACTGCACCCGTCTGACCGCACCCATAGGACTGCACCCGTCTGACCGCACCCATAGGACTGCACCCGTCTGACCACACCCATAGGACTGCACCCATAGGACTGCACCCGTCTGACCACACCCATAGGACTACACCCATAGGACTGCACCCATAGGACTGCACCCGTCTGACCGCACCCATAGGACTGCACCCGTCTGACCGCACCCATAGGACTGCACCCATAGGACTGCACCCGTCTGACCGCACCCATAGGACTGCACCCATAGGACTGCACCCATCTGACCGCACCCATAGGACTACACCCATAGGACTACACCCGTCTGACCACACCCATAGGACTACACTCATAGGACTGCACCCATAGGACTGCACCCATAGGACTGCACCCATAGGACTGCACCCGTCTGACCGCACCCATAGGACTACACCCATAGGACTGCACTCATAGGACTGCACCCGTCTGACCGCACCCACAGGACTGCACCCGTCTGACCGCACCCACAGGACTGCACCCGTCTGACCGCACCAATAGGACTGCACCCGTCTGCTGCGGGGGAGGAAAGACCCGGCCACTTTGGGCAGGGCAATAACTGCACAGCATGAAGCAGATATCCTACAGAATGACCTGGACAAAATAACAGAGTGGGCAAAGACATGGCAAATGAGGTTTAATGTGGAGAAGTGTAAGGTTTTGCACTTGGGGACTAGAAACATAAAAGCACAATACACGTTAGGAGGGGAACCTTTGGGGGAATCAAAAATGGAGAAGGATCTGGGAGTCTTGGTTGATGATAGATTAGGCAACAGCATGCAATGTCAAGCGGCAGCTGCCAAAGCCAACAGAATATTAGCATGCATAAAGAAAGGGATGTATTCCAGAGATAAGACTATAATCCTTCCACTTTATAAAACTCTGGTCCGACCGCATCTGGAGTATTCTGTCCAGTTCTGGTCGCCAGTCCTCAGGAGGGATGTGTTGGAGCTGGAGAGAGTCCAGAGAAGGGCAACTAAACTGATTAGGGGATTGGAGGACCTTAATTATGAAGAGCGTCTACAATCGCTCGATTTATTCTCCATGGAGAAGAGACGCCTGAGAGGGGACATGATAGCAATTTATAAATAGCTCAATGGTGATCTCAGCATAGAAAAAAAGCTGTTCAGTCACAGGGATTGCATGAGGACTCGAGGGCATACAATGCGATTAGAGGAGAAGAGATTTAACCTCAGGCAACGTGGGGGGTTCTTTACTGTTTGGGCTACAAGATTGTGGAATTCTCTACCACATGAGGTGGTTTCTGCGGGAAGTATGGGAGACTCTTAGACGTACATCTCAAGGATCAGAACATTCAGGGGTATGAGAGATGATTACAGCCACACACACCTACACAGGGGGAACTCCGCCCACACACACCTACACAGGGGGAACTCCGCCCACACACACCTACACAGGGGGAACTGGATGGACTATTGTCTTTATTCAACCTCACCTACTATGTAACTATGTAACCCTAACCCTCACCTACTATGTAACTATGTAACCCTAACCCTCACCTACTATGTAACTATGTAATCTACACCAAGCTGACAGGAATACATAACTGGACATCCTGAGTAGCTGTTGCTGCTTTCTAATGTAAGATTTTGCATTCCTTTAGTTTGATGCTCCTGGAATTTATTTAGAAGATTTAAACTGAAGATTTCGTTGTCTAAGGTTTGCACAGAATTAAAATGGGTAAAAACTTCTGTCTCTGTGACAACGGGATAGGAAATGAGGGAAATTGGGGGTCACCGGGGGCAGGAAAATCAATACAGCATCGGAGGTTCTAATCCTCCCCCACTCAGTGGAGGCGTTTCCGGGACCTCCAAGTCCTTATATGCGAGTTTTGTCCTTCATATATGGTTTGTATTCTCTGCACCCATTGTTCATACTTCTGTAATTCAATGCTATGTACTGTCAGTATCTCTATTCTCCCATCAATAATAAAGACCAATTATTTTTATAGATTTATATTTTCTGTCATTGTACAACATCCCTCTCCCCGTCTGCCAATTCATTTCCCAGGACACCCTGCTATTGGGACAAAGACAGCAATAAAAACCTTCCAGAGGTACAAACCCTTCCCCCTCTCTATCCAAAAACAAACCAAAAAAACCCACGTTTGTTGGAGTTTGTCTTTCTGCAGCACACCAGTGCAGGCAGCAGATGGCGCTCTCACCTTCTTCGGATGGCAGAGTCCAGCACCCAGGGGATGTTTGTAGCTCCGAGGACAAGGATCCCATCATTGTTATTGCCAACACCTGGGGGAAGAGAGCGGCATTGTGTTATGTGGGACACAGTTATAGGGGGACAGTTCTTAGTCACTGTTATAGGGGGACAGTTCTTAGTCCCGGTTATAGGGGGACAGTTCTTATTTCCGGTTATAGGGGGACAGTTCTTGGTCCCGGTTATAGGGTGACAGTTCTTAGTTCTGGATATAGGGGGACAGTTCTTGGTCCCGGTTATAGGGGGACAGTTCTTAGTCCCAGTTATAGGGGGACAGTTCTTAGTTCCGGTTATAGGGGGACAGTTCTTAGTCCCGGGTTATAGGGGGACAGTTCTTAGTTCCGGTTATAGGGGGACAGTTCTTAGTTCCGGTTATAGGGGGACAGTTCTTAGTCCCGGGTTATAGGGGGACAGTTCTTAGTCCCGGTTATAGGGGGACAGTTCTTAGTCACGGTTATAGGGGGACAGTTCTTAGTCCCGGATATAGGGGGACAGTTCTTGGTCCCGGTTATAGGGGGACAGTTCTTGGTCTCGGATATAGGGGGACAGTTCTTGGTCCCGGTTATAGGGGGACAGTTCTTAGTCCCAGTTATAGGGGGACAGTTCTTAGTTCCGGTTATAGGGGGACAGTTCTTAGTCCCGGGTTATAGGGGGACAGTTCTTAGTTCCGGTTATAGGGGGACAGTTCTTAGTTCCGGTTATAGGGGGACAGTTCTTAGTCCCGGGTTATAGGGGGACAGTTCTTAGTCCCGGTTATAGGGGGACAGTTCTTAGTCACGGTTATAGGGGGACAGTTCTTAGTCCCGGATATAGGGGGACAGTTCTTGGTCCCGGTTATAGGGGGACAGTTCTTGGTCTCGGATATAGGGGGACAGTTCTTAGTTCTGGATATAGGGGGACAGTTCTTGGTCCCGGTTATAGGGGGACAGTTCTTATTTCCGGTTATAGGGGGACAGTTCTTGGTCCCGGTTATAGGGTGACAGTTCTTAGTTCTGGATATAGGGGGACAGTTCTTGGTCCCGGTTATAGGGGGACAGTTCTTAGTCCCGGTTATAGGGGGACAGTTCTTAGTTCCGGTTATAGGGGGACAGTTCTTAGTTCCGGTTATAGGGGGACAGTTCTTAGTCCCGGGTTATAGGGGGACAGTTCTTAGTTCCGGTTATAGGGGGACAGTTCTTAGTTCCGGTTATAGGGGGACAGTTCTTAGTCCCGGGTTATAGGGGGACAGTTCTTAGTCCCGGTTATAGGGGGACAGTTCTTAGTCACGGTTATAGGGGGACAGTTCTTAGTCCCGGATATAGGGGGACAGTTCTTGGTCCCGGTTATAGGGGGACAGTTCTTGGTCTCGGATATAGGGGGACAGTTCTTAGTTCTGGATATAGGGGGACAGTTCTTGGTCCCGGTTATAGGGGGGACAGTTCTTGGTCCCGGTTATAGGGGGGACAGTTCTTGGTCCCGGTTATAGGGGGGACAGTTCTTAGTCCCGGTTATAGGGGGACAGTTCTTAGTTCCGGTTATAGGGGGACAGTTCTTAGTTCCGGTTATAGGGGGACAGTTCTTAGTTTCGGTTATAGGGGGACAGTTCTTATTTCCGGTTATAGGGGGACAGTTCTTGGTCCCGGTTATAGGGTGACAGTTCTTAGTTCTGGATATAGGGGGACAGTTCTTGGTCCCGGTTATAGGGGGACAGTTCTTAGTCCCGGTTATAGGGGGACAGTTCTTAGTTCCGGTTATAGGGGGACAGTTCTTAGTCCCGGGTTATAGGGGGACAGTTCTTAGTTCCGGTTATAGGGGGACAGTTCTTAGTTCCGGTTATAGGGGGACAGTTCTTAGTCCCGGGTTATAGGGGGACAGTTCTTAGTCCCGGTTATAGGGGGACAGTTCTTAGTCACGGTTATAGGGGGACAGTTCTTAGTCCCGGATATAGGGGGACAGTTCTTGGTCCCGGTTATAGGGGGACAGTTCTTGGTCTCGGATATAGGGGGACAGTTCTTAGTTCTGGATATAGGGGGACAGTTCTTGGTCCCGGTTATAGGGGGACAGTTCTTATTTCCGGTTATAGGGGGACAGTTCTTGGTCCCGGTTATAGGGTGACAGTTCTTAGTTCTGGATATAGGGGGACAGTTCTTGGTCCCGGTTATAGGGGGACAGTTCTTAGTCCCGGTTATAGGGGGACAGTTCTTAGTTCCGGTTATAGGGGGACAGTTCTTAGTTCCGGTTATAGGGGGACAGTTCTTAGTCCCGGGTTATAGGGGGACAGTTCTTAGTTCCGGTTATAGGGGGACAGTTCTTAGTTCCGGTTATAGGGGGACAGTTCTTAGTCCCGGGTTATAGGGGGACAGTTCTTAGTCCCGGTTATAGGGGGACAGTTCTTAGTCACGGTTATAGGGGGACAGTTCTTAGTCCCGGATATAGGGGGACAGTTCTTGGTCCCGGTTATAGGGGGACAGTTCTTGGTCTCGGATATAGGGGGACAGTTCTTAGTTCTGGATATAGGGGGACAGTTCTTGGTCCCGGTTATAGGGGGGACAGTTCTTGGTCCCGGTTATAGGGGGGACAGTTCTTGGTCCCGGTTATAGGGGGGACAGTTCTTAGTCCCGGTTATAGGGGGACAGTTCTTAGTTCCGGTTATAGGGGGACAGTTCTTAGTTCCGGTTATAGGGGGACAGTTCTTAGTTTCGGTTATAGGGGGACAGTTCTTATTTCCGGTTATAGGGGGACAGTTCTTGGTCCCGGTTATAGGGTGACAGTTCTTAGTTCTGGATATAGGGGGACAGTTCTTGGTCCCGGTTATAGGGGGACAGTTCTTAGTCCCGGTTATAGGGGGACAGTTCTTAGTTCCGGTTATAGGGGGACAGTTCTTAGTCCCGGGTTATAGGGGGACAGTTCTTAGTCCCGGATATAGGGGGACAGTTCTTGGTCCCGGTTATAGGGGGACACTTCTTGGTCTCGGATATAGGGGGACAGTTCTTAGTTCTGGATATAGGGGGACAGTTCTTAGTCCCGGTTATAGGGGGACAGTTCTTAGTTCCGGTTATAGGGGGACAGTTCTTAGTCCCGGATATAGGGGGACAGTTCTAAGTCCCGGTTATAGGGGGACAGTTCTTAGTCCCGGTTATAGGGGGACAGTTCTTGGTCCCGGTTATAGGGGGACAGTTCTTAGTCCCGGTTATAGGGGGACAGTTCTTAGTCCCGGATATAGGGGGACAGTTCTTGGTCCCGGTTATAGGGGGACAGTTCTTGGTCCCGGTTATAGGGGGACAGTTCTTGGTCCCGGTTATAGGGGGACAGTTCTTAGTTCCGGATATAGGGGGACAGTTCTTAGTTCCGGATATAGGGGGACAGTTCTTAGTTCCGGATATAGGGGGACAGTTCTTAGTTTCGGTTATAGGGGGACAGTTCTTGGTCCCGGATATAGGGGGACAGTTCTTAGTTCCGGATATAGGGGGACAGTTCTTAGTTTCGGTTATAGGGGGACAGTTCTTGGTCCCGGTTATAGGGGGACAGTTCTTAGTTCCGGATATAGGGGGACAGTTCTTAGTTTCGGTTATAGGGGGACAGTTCTTGGTCCCGGTTATAGGGGGACAGTTCTTAGTTCCGGTTATAGGGGGACAGTTCTTAGTCAATAAAGGAAGCACTCCGCACCTTGCATCTGCACCAGGAACTCCGTCTTGATTCTGCGGGCAGCTTCACTTTCATTCTCATTCCGAGAGCCGCAGAGGGAGTCCACCTCATCGATGAAAATGATGGAAGGCTTGTGTTGTCGTGCTAATTCAAATAGGTTCTTTACCAGCCTGTAATACACAGAGACAGGTTCACTATACCAGCCTGTAATACACAGAGACAGGTTCTCTATACCAGCCTGTAATACACAGAGACAGGTTCACTATACCAGCCTGTAATACACAGAGACAGGTTCTCTATACCAGCCTGTAATACACAGAGACAGGTTCTCTATACCAGCCTGTAATACACAGAGACAGGTTCTTTACCAGCCTGTAATACACAGAGACAGGTTCTCTATACCAGCCTGTAATACACAGAGACAGGTTCTTTATACCAGCCTGTAATACACAGAGACGGGTTCTCTATACCAGCCTGTAATACACAGAGACAGGTTCTCTATACCAGCCTGTAATACACAGAGACGGGTTCTCTTTACCAGCCTGTAATACACAGAGACAGGTTCTCCATACCAGCCTGTAATACACAGAGACAGGTTCACTATACCAGCCTGTAATACACAGAGACAGGTTCTTTACCAGCCTGTAATACACAGAGACAGGTTCTCCATACCAGCCTGTAATACACAGAGACAGGTTCTCTATACCAGCCTGTAATACACAGAGACAGGTTCTCTATACCAGCCTGTAATACACAGAGACAGGTTCACTATACCAGCCTGTAATACACAGAGACAGGTTCTCTATACCAGCCTGTAATACACAGAGACAGGTTCTCTATACCAGCCTGTAATACACAGAGACAGGTTCTTTACCAGCCTGTAATACACAGAGACAGGTTCTCTATACCAGCCTGTAATACACAGAGACAGGTTCTCTATACCAGCCTGTAATACACAGAGACAGGTTCTCTATACCAGCCTGTAATACACAGAGACAGGTTCTCTATACCAGCCTGTAATACACAGAGACAGGTTCACTATACCAGCCTGTAATACACAGAGACAGGTTCACTATACCAGCCTGTAATACACAGAGACAGGTTCACTATACCAGCCTGTAATACACAGAGACAGGTTCTCCATACCAGCCTGTAATACACAGAGACAGGTTCTCTACACCAGCCTGTAATACACAGAGACAGGTTCTCTATACCAGCCTGTAATACACAGAGACAGGTTCTCTATACCAGCCTGTAATACACAGAGACAGGTTCACTATACCAGCCTGTAATACACAGAGACAGGTTCTCTATACCAGCCTGTAATACACAGAGACAGGTTCTCTATACCAGCCTGTAATACACAGAGACAGGTTCTCTATACCAGCCTGTAATACACAGAGACAGGTTCTCTATACCAGCCTGTAATACACAGAGACAGGTTCTCTATACCAGCCTGTAATACACAGAGACAGGTTCTCTATACCAGCCTGTAATACACAGAGACAGGTTCTCCATACCAGCCTGTAATACACAGAGACAGGTTCACCATACCAGCCTGTAATACACAGAGACAGGTTCACTATACCAGCCTGTAATACACAGAGACAGGTTCTCCATACCAGCCTGTAATACACAGAGACAGGTTCTCCATACCAGCCTGTAATACACAGAGACAGGTTCACTATACCAGCCTGTAATACACAGAGACAGGTTCTCTATACCAGCCTGTAATACACAGAGACAGGTTCTCTATACCAGCCTGTAATACACAGAGACAGGTTCTCTATACCAGCCTGTAATACACAGAGACAGGTTCTCTATACCAGCCTGTAATACACAGAGACAGGTTCTTTACCAGCCTGTAATACACAGAGACGGGTTCTCCATACCAGCCTGTAATACACAGAGACAGGTTCTCTATACCAGCCTGTAATACACAGAGACGGGTTCTCTATACCAGCCTGTAATACACAGAGACAGGTTCTCTATACCAGCCTGTAATACACAGAGACAGGTTCTCCATACCAGCCTGTAATACACAGAGACAGGTTCTCTATACCAGCCTGTAATACACAGAGACAGGTTCTCTATACCAGCCTGTAATACACAGAGACGGGTTCTCCATACCAGCCTGTAATACACAGAGACAGGTTCTCTATACCAGCCTGTAATACACAGAGACAGGTTCTCTATACCAGCCTGTAATACACAGAGACAGGTTCTCTATACCAGCCTGTAATACACAGAGACAGGTTCTCTATACCAGCCTGTAATACACAGAGACAGGTTCTCTATACCAGCCTGTAATACACAGAGACAGGTTCTCTATACCAGCCTGTAATACACAGAGACAGGTTCTTTACCAGCCTGTAATACACAGAGACAGGTTCTCTATACCAGCCTGTAATACACAGAGACAGGTTCTCTATACCAGCCTGTAATACACAGAGACAGGTTCTTTACCAGTCTGTAATACACAGAGACAGGTTCTCTATACCAGCCTGTAATACACAGAGACAGGTTCACCACTATACCAGCCTGTAATACACAGAGACAGGTTCTCTATACCAGCCTGTAATACACAGAGACAGGTTCTCTATACCAGCCTGTAATACACAGAGACAGGTTCTCCATACCAACCTATAATACACAGAGACAGGTTCTCTATACCAGCCTGTAATACACAGAGACAGGTTCTCTATACCAGCCTGTAATACACAGAGACAGGTTCTTTACCAGCCTGTAATACACAGAGACAGGTTCTTTACCAGCCTGTAATACACAGAGACGGGTTCTCTATACCAGCCTGTAATACACAGAGACAGGTTCACTATACCAGCCTGTAATACACAGAGACAGGTTCTCTATACCAGCCTGTAATACACAGAGACAGGTTCTTTACCAGCCTGTAATACACAGAGACAGGTTCTTTACCAGCCTGTAATACACAGAGACAGGTTCTCTATACCAGCCTGTAATACACAGAGACAGGTTCTCTATACCAGCCTGTAATACACAGAGACAGGTTCTCTATACCAGCCTGTAATACACAGAGACAGGTTCTCTATACCAGCCTGTAATACACAGAGACAGGTTCACTATACCAGCCTGTAATACACAGAGACAGGTTCTCTATACCAGCCTGTAATACACAGAGACAGGTTCTCTATACCAGCCTGTAATACACAGAGACAGGTTCTTTACCAGCCTGTAATACACAGAGACAGGTTCTCTATACCAGCCTGTAATACACAGAGACAGGTTCTCCATACCAGCCTGTAATACACAGAGACAGGTTCTTTACCAGCCTGTAATACACAGAGACGGGTTCTCCATACCAGCCTGTAATACACAGAGACAGGTTCTCTATACCAGCCTGTAATACACAGAGACAGGTTCTCTATACCAGCCTGTAATACACAGAGACAGGTTCTTTACCAGCCTGTAATACACAGAGACAGGTTCTTTACCAGTCTGTAATACACAGAGACAGGTTCTCTATACCAGCCTGTAATACACAGAGACAGGTTCTCTATACCAGCCTGTAATACACAGAGACAGGTTCTCTATACCAGCCTGTAATACACAGAGACAGGTTCTTTACCAGTCTGTAATACACAGAGACAGGTTCTCTATACCAGCCTGTAATACACAGAGACAGGTTCTCTATACCAGTCTGTAATACACAGAGACAGGTTCTCTATACCAGCCTGTAATACACAGAGACAGGTTCTCTATACCAGCCTGTAATACACAGAGACAGGTTCTCTATACCAGCCTGTAATACACAGAGACAGGTTCACTATACCAGCCTGTAATACACAGAGACAGGTTCTCTATACCAGCCTGTAATACACAGAGACAGGTTCTTTACCAGCCTGTAATACACAGAGACAGGTTCTCTTTACCAGCCTGTAATACACAGAGACGGGTTCTCTTTACCAGCCTGTAATACACAGAGACGGGTTCTCTTTACCAGCCTGTAATACACAGAGACGGGTTCTCTATACCAGTCTGTAATACACAGAGACAGGTTCTCTATACCAGCCTGTAATACACAGAGACAGGTTCTCTATACCAGCCTGTAATACACAGAGACAGGTTCTTTACCAGCCTGTAATACACAGAGACAGGTTCTCCATACCAGCCTGTAATACACAGAGACAGGTTCACTATACCAGCCTGTAATACACAGAGACAGGTTCACTATACCAGCCTGTAATACACAGAGACAGGTTCTCTATACCAGCCTGTAATACACAGAGACAGGTTCTCCATACCAGCCTGTAATACACAGAGACAGGTTCTCTATACCAGCCTGTAATACACAGAGACAGGTTCTCTATACCAGCCTGTAATACACAGAGATGGGTTCACTATACCAGCCTGTAATACACAGAGACAGGTTCTCTATACCAGCCTGTAATACACAGAGACAGGTTCTCTATACCAGCCTGTAATACACAGAGACAGGTTCTCTATACCAGCCTGTAATACACAGAGACAGGTTCTCTATACCAGCCTGTAATACACAGAGACAGGTTCTTTACCAGCCTGTAATACACAGAGACAGGTTCTCTATACCAGTCTGTAATACACAGAGACAGGTTCCCTATACCAGCCTGTAATACACAGAGACAGGTTCTCTATACCAGCCTGTAATACACAGAGACAGGTTCTCTATACCAGTCTGTAATACACAGAGACAGGTTCTCTATACCAGCCTGTAATACACAGAGACAGGTTCTTTACCAGCCTGTAATACACAGAGACAGGTTCTCTATACCAGCCTGTAATACACAGAGACAGGTTCTCTATACCAGCCTGTAATACACAGAGACAGGTTCACTATACCAGCCTGTAATACACAGAGACAGGTTCTCTATACCAGCCTGTAATACACAGAGACGGGTTCTCTATACCAGCCTGTAATACACAGAGACAGGTTCTCTATACCAGCCTGTAATACACAGAGACAGGTTCACTATACCAGCCTGTAATACACAGAGACAGGTTCTTTACCAGCCTGTAATACACAGAGACAGGTTCTCTATACCAGCCTGTAATACACAGAGACAGGTTCACTATACCAGCCTGTAATACACAGAGACAGGTTCTCTATACCAGCCTGTAATACACAGAGACAGGTTCTCCATACCAGCCTGTAATACACAGAGACAGGTTCACTATACCAGCCTGTAATACACAGAGACAGGTTCACTATACCAGCCTGTAATACACAGAGACAGGTTCTTTACCAGCCTGTAATACACAGAGACAGGTTCACTATACCAGCCTGTAATACACAGAGACAGGTTCTCTATACCAGCCTGTAATACACAGAGACAGGTTCTCCATACCAGCCTGTAATACACAGAGACAGGTTCACTATACCAGCCTGTAATACACAGAGACAGGTTCACTATACCAGCCTGTAATACACAGAGACAGGTTCTTTACCAGCCTGTAATACACAGAGACAGGTTCACTATACCAGCCTGTAATACACAGAGACAGGTTCACTATACCAGCCTGTAATACACAGAGACAGGTTCTCTATACCAGCCTGTAATACACAGAGACAGGTTCTCCATACCAGCCTGTAATACACAGAGACAGGTTCTCCATACCAGCCTGTAATACACAGAGACGGGTTCTCTATACCAGCCTGTAATACACAGAGACAGGTTCACTATACCAGCCTGTAATACACAGAGACAGGTTCACTATACCAGCCTGTAATACACAGAGACAGGTTCTCTATACCAGCCTGTAATACACAGAGACAGGTTCTCCATACCAGCCTGTAATACACAGAGACGGGTTCACTATACCAGCCTGTAATACACAGAGACAGGTTCACTATACCAGCCTGTTATACACAGAGATGTCTGCTATCAGTATTGCAGTGAATGCTTTATTAATCCCTTGCTGCTGGCTCCTGCCGACCCCTAAAGATTTCTTAACGCCGGGAGGCAGAGGCAGTCTTACGGATCATGTGATCACTGATTGGCTGTCACAATGATCATGTGATTAGGAGTGAGTGCACTACCAGTACAAGGCAGGAACGCCGGCTGTATGCTGCCAAATATCTGTGAATGGATTCTGCTGTACAATAATATCACTATTACCTTTTCCCCAATTGAAGACCCGCCCCCTTTCCAGATACTTCTCACATGGGACAATCAGGATTTTCTGAACCCCCAAACATTATATACACTCTATATACACATTATATACACTCTATATACACATTATATACACTCTATATACACATTATATACACTCTATATACACATTATATATACATTATATACACTCTATATACACATTATATATACATTATATATACACTATATATACACATTATATACACTCTATATACACATTATATACACATTATATATACATTATATACACTCTATATACACATTATATATACACTATATACACATTATATATACACATTATATACACATTATATACACATTATATACACTCTATATACACATTATATACACATTATATACACATTATATACACATTATATACACATTATATATACACTATATACAAAGCAGAGGTCAGCAACCTTATTCCACTTAGGGGCCGCATTCAATGTATGTGAATGTATGGAGGGCCGGATTCAATGTATGTGAATGTATGGAGGGCCGCATTCACCCGCTAATAAATGAAGATGATAATAATCCTAAAATAATAAAACAGGACAGATTTCCCGCAATTTACAGATGATTCACTAATGCAAAACCAGTTCATCCCGAGGGAGCATGTGACTGGGGATTGGGATTCTACTGCCCCCTCCCCCATCCTGGCACCCAGCTCGCATGGTCTGGAGATGGGGTCCCTGTCCCCAAGTGAGAAGGGGACCCTAATAGGGTAACCCACAATTGCAGTGTCCTCTGTCCCCCTTCACATCACCCCTATAGAGTCCTCTGTGCCCCTTTCCCCCATACCAGTTTCCTGTGCCCCCCAAAGCAGTGTCCTCTGTCCCCTCCACCCCCCCCCTTTGTAGTGTCCCCAGTGGGAAGGGCTGAAGTTAACTTTTCACATTAGCAGGCTGGTGATTGGTTGCTAGAATCGCCCGGCAACCAATCACCTTCTGTTTAATGTGTTCCAGCTGGGGGAAAAAAATGAAAAGTCAGCAGCTACAAATCCCAAATACAAAACCCTGTACACAAATCCCGTACACAAACCACGTATAATACAAACCCCGTACGCAAATCCCAAATACAAACCCCGTATACAAATCCCGTACACAAACCATGTATAATACAAACCCCGTATAATACAAACCCTGTATAATACAAACCCTGTATAATACAAACCCTGTATAATACAAATCCTGTATAATACAAATCCTGTATAATACAAACCCCATATAATACAAACCCCGTATAATACAAACCCCGTATAATACAAACCCTGTATAATACAAACCCTGTATAATACAAACCCTGTATAATACAAATCCTGTATAATACAAATCCTGTATAATACAAACCCCATATAATACAAACCCCGTATAATACAAACCCCGTATAATACAAACCCTGTATAATACAAACCCCGTATAATACAAACCCTGTATAATACAAACCCTGTATAATACAAACCCCGTATAATACAAATCCCGTATAATACAAACCCCGTATAATACAAACCCTGTATAATACAAATCCTGTATAATACAAACCCCGTATAATACAAACCCCGTATAATACAAACCCCGTATAATACAAATCCCGTATAATACAAACCCCGTATAATACAAACCCTGTATAATACAAACCCTGTATAATACAAATCCTGTATAATACAAATCCTGTATAATACAAACCCCATATAATACAAACCCCGTATAATACAAACCCTGTATAATACAAACCCCGTATAATACAAACCCCGTATAATACAAACCCCGTATAATACAAATCCCGTATAATACAAACCCCGTATAATACAAACCCTGTATAATACAAACCCTGTATAATACAAATCCTGTATAATACAAACCCTGTATAATACAAACCCCGTATAATACAAACCCCGTATAATACAAACCCCGTATAATACAAACCCCGTATAATACAAACCCCGTATAATACAAACCCCGTATAATACAAATCCCGTATAATACAAACCCCGTATAATACAAACCCCGTATAATACAAACCCTGTATAATACAAATCCTGTATAATACAAATCCTGTATAATACAAACCCTGTATAATACAAACCCCGTATAATACAAACCCCGTATAATACAAACCCTGTATAATACAAATCCTGTATAATACAAATCCTGTATAATACAAACCCCATATAATACAAACCCCGTATAATACAAACCCTGTATAATACAAACCCCGTATAATACAAACCCCGTATAATACAAACCCCGTATAATACAAATCCCGTATAATACAAACCCCGTATAATACAAACCCTGTATAATACAAATCCCGTATAATACAAATCCTGTAGCCGACTTTTAACATACAGACACTTACCTATCCAGGGAGCCCCCAATGTCGGCACCTTCGCTGGTTTTCGGATCGGTTGCCGGGTGCTGCCACCGCCATTCATTTTAAGGGAATCCGGCAGTAAAGCCTTTCAGCTCACAGCCAGTACCCCACTGCACATGCGCAAAGTGTGTGGCGCTGTCTCACTGGCGGAAGGAGGCCGAACTTCTGAGGGACGCCGCTGTCTCCCGGAAGTGGGGAAGGGTACCTGTCAAAAACAGATACCTGTTCCCCCTCCCCCCATGAAAGGTGACAAATGTGGCATCGAAGAGGGGGGGGGGGGGGGAAGCAAATCAGCGGAAGTTCCACATTTTGGAGGAACTCCGCTTTAACTCCAGCAGCTCCCGCCCCCATCCAGCCCCTGTCCAATGAAAAGGGGTCCGTGTCCGAGGTCACGCGGGATTTGTGCAGCTGTTGTTTAAACACAACTTAAAAAAAAAATAAATTTGAATGAATTTTAATGCACAAAAACCCAATATAATTCCCAACATATCACGCTTTACAATTGTGTACACCTGTGGAACGGCGACAAACTACGCACATTATATGATCTATAAGTGGCAGTTTAAAAGAAGGACCCCCCCTGCTGCATGTAAAAGGAATCCAGCTGCTATTTATCTGCTAGGATTGCTTTTACAAGAAAGAGTTCTGCCAGCTGTATAAAAAGATGCCGGGATGAAGCATGCAGCCATTGTCCGGGTATATCCACTCAAAGTCGCCTGGCAGCAAATGGTTAAATAAATGCTAAACACTTCATAATGTATTATTCTCAGGCCGCAGTCGGATCTTTGGCCTCCATTCCACATTTTCTAGACTTTTCTTGGCTTCTTTGTTGTAAAAAGCCAGTTTGCAGAGAAGTGAATGAGTGACTCCGCCCCCCTCAGCAGATATACAGGAATACTCTACAATATATATTCTTATTATTACACACATTTCAGACATAAAGGAGATTGCATCGTGTATGGCCAGATTTAGGGTGTAACCCTCTTGCATATCGGTAGCTGAGGAGTTGAAAACCCCAAAAAACATTTAAAAGATTAAAGATGAAAGACATGTAGAGTAATTGGTGGGGGATGGGTTTTGGGAGGAGTTGTCCTTTAACCCTACTTACTTCTCACTTTCTCCCAGCCACTTGGACATCAGGTCAGAGGACGACACGGAGAAGAAGGTGGAGTTGTTGGCTTCGGTTGCTACAGCTTTGGCCAGGTAAGATTTTCCTGTTCCTGGGGGTCCAAACAGCAAAATACCACGCCAGGGGGTTCGCTTTCCTGGAGAGAAGAACGGGGGAGGGGGGGTCACATGATGACAACTCAGGGAGGAAGTTGCTGATTTAAAGTGAACCTGTCACCCACACTAAACTAGCTGCATGCGCTGCCTAAGAGCAGACCCCACAAGGTGCAAATATAAGAGAAGACCCCACAAGGTGCAAATATAAGAGCAGACCCCACAAGGTGCAAATATAAGAGAATACCCCACAAGGTGCAAATATAAGAGCAGACCCCACAAGGTGCAAATATAAGAGAAGACCCCACAAGGTGCAAATATAAGAGCAGACCCCACAAGGTGCAAATATAATAGCAGACCCCACAAGGTGCAAATATAAGAGCAGACCCCACAAGGTGCAAATATAAGAGCAGACCCCACAAGGTGCAAATATAAGAGAAGACCCCACAAGGTGCAAATATAAGAGCAGACCCCACAAGGTGCAAATATAAGAGAAGACCCCACAAGGTGCAAATATAAGAGCAGACCCCACAAGGTGCAAATATAAGAGCAGACCCCACAAGGTGCAAATATAAGAGAAGACCCCACAAGGTGCAAATATAAGAGCAGACCCCACAAGGTGCAAATATAAGAGAAGACCCCACAAGGTGCAAATATAAGAGCAGACCCCACAAGGTGCAAATATAATAGCAGACCCCACAAGGTGCAAATATAAGAGCAGACCCCACAAGGTGCAAATATAAGAGAAGACCCCACAAGGTGCAAATATAAGAGAAGACCCCACAAGGTGCAAATATAAGAGAAGACCCCACAAGGTGCAAATATAAGAGAAGACCCCACAAGGTGCAAATATAAGAGAAGACCCCCACAAGGTGCAAATATAAGAGAAGACCCCACAAGGTGCAAATATAAGAGAAGACCCCACAAGGTGCAAATATAAGAGCAGACCCCACAAGGTGCAAATATAAGAGCAGACCCCACAAGGTTCAAATATAAGAGCAGACCCCACAAGGTGCAAATATAAGAGAAGACCCCACAAGGTGCAAATATAAGAGCAGACCCCACAAGGTGCAAATATAAGAGCAGACCCCACAAGGTGCAAATATAAGAGAAGACCCCACAAGGTGCAAATATAAGAGCAGACCCCACAAGGTGCAAATATAAGAGAAGACCCCACAAGGTGCAAATATAAGAGCAGACCCCACAAGGTGCAAATAACCTTCTTGTCTAAGAAAGTTTCTTGGGTGCCCCATGTGAAGATAATTTACATTTACTATGCAGACCTAAAGGCAAAATTCACCTTTTTTTTCTTGTAAATTCCAACCCCCCGATGTATCAATATAGAATAATGTACTTTACAAAAATAAAACCGCTTTCCATTTATTCTACACTTACCTCACTGTCCTCATGGATGACTAAAAACACGTTTCCATTACTTCTGCCTTACTTCCTGGACAGACTTTAGGTCATGACACAGGAAGGAGTTGACCAGCTGACCTCATTAGCACACACCCCCAGCTGACCTCATTAGCACACACCCCCTACATCCACCCTCAGCTGACCACATTAGCACACACCCCCTACATCCACCCCCAGCTGACCTCATTAGCACACACCCCCTACATCCACCCCCAGCTGACCTCATTAGCACACACCCCCAGCTGACCTCATTAGCACACACCCCCTACATCCACCCTCAGCTGACCTCATTAGCACACACCCCCTACATCCACCCCAGCTGACCTCATTAGCACACACCCCCTACATCCACCCTCCGCTGACCTCATTAGCACACACCCCCTACATCCACCCCAGCTGACCTCATTAGCACACACCCCCTACATCCACCCTCAGCTGACCTCATTAGCACACACCCCCTACAGCCACCCTCAGCTGACCTCATTAGAACACACCCCCTACATCCACCCTCAGCTGACCTCATTAGCACACACCCCCTACATCCACCCTCAGCTGACCTCATTAGCACACACCCCCTACATCCACCCCCAGCTGACCTCATTAGCACACACCCCCTACATCCACCCTCAGCTGACCTCATTAGCACACACCCCCTACATCCACCCCCAGCTGACCTCATTAGCACACACCCCCTACATCCACCCCCAGCTGACCTCATTAGCACACACCCCCTACATCCACCCCCAGCTGACCTCATTAGCACACACCCCCTACAGCCACCACCAGCTGACCTCATTAGCACACACCCCCTACATCCACCCTCAGCTGACCTCATTAGCACACACCCCCTACATCCACCCTCAGCTGACCTCATTAGCACACACCCCCTACATCCACCCCAGCTGACCTCATTAGCACACACCCCCTACATCCACCCTCAGCTGACCTCATTAGCACACACCCCCTACATCCACCCCCAGCTGACCTCATTAGCACACACCCCCTACATCCACCCTCAGCTGACCTCATTAGCACACACCCCCTACATCCACCCTCAGCTGACCTCATTAGCACACACCCCCTACATCCACCCTCAGCTGACCTCATTAGCACACACCCCCTACATCCACCCCCAGCTGACCTCATTAGCACACACCCCCTACATCCACCCTCAGCTGACCTCATTAGCACACACCCCCTACAGCCACCCTCAGCTGACCTCATTAGCACACACCCCCTACATCCACCCTCAGCTGACCAACTCCTTCCTGGGTTCCCAGAAGTTATAGTCTGTGGTCTGATTTAGGACCATAATGTGGTGTTCAGCTGCTTGATTTATATAAAGTTTGACCATAAGTGCAAAGTGTTTAACCACTTTAACACTAGCCACTGTGCTGCTACTGCAGCAAAGTGGCTCTTGTAGGTCTGACGACGTAGACCTACGTCGCTAGACTCCTCCCCCTGTAGGCGGCGCTCGCTCGCCGCCAGAGGTGTGCTCCCGCTGTTTTCATTCACAGCGGGAGTCGGGCCAGGGGAGGAGCGGCAGCGATCGCCGCTGCTCTGCCCCGATCGTCGGGGAATCCAGTTTGGAGATCCGCCCGCCTGTGTAAACAGAGCGGATGGATCTCCTAAGTGACAGGGAGTGACAGATTGCAGGGTTCAGCATAGCTGGACATCCGATCTGTCCCTGTGTCACTCAGTCCCCTCCCCCCCCCACACGTTAATAAGCACCAGGCATATATTAACCCCTCCCTCTCCAATAAAATTAACCCCTTCCCTGCCAGTGTCCTTTTTACAGTAACAGTGCATATGTATAGCACTGATTACTGCAGTAATGTCACTGGTACCCCCAAAAGCGTCAAAAATGTCAGTTAAGGGTCCGATCTGTCCGCCGCAATGTCGCAGTCCCGCAAAAAAAAAAAAAAAAAAAAAAATCGCAGACTGCCGCCATTACTCGTTAAAAAAAAAAAAAACACCAAAAATGACAAAAATCTTTCCCTTAGTTAGTAAACGCAATAACTTTTGCGCAAACCAATCAAAATACGCTTATTGCGATTTTTTTTACCAAACATATGTAGCAGAAAACAAATTGGCCAAAAATTTTTAAAAAAATTGTTTTTTTGGGGGGAATTTCATATAAAAAAAATGTTAAAAATATTGTTATTTTTTCAAAACTTACGCTCTTTTTTTGTTTATAGCGCAAAAAATAAAAAATCACACAGGTGATCAAATACCACCAAAAGAAAGCTCTGTTTGTGGGAAAAAAGGACGTACATTTCGTTTGGGTACGGCGTGGCACGACCGCGCAATTGTCAGTTAAAGTCGCACAGCGCCGAATCGCAAAAAGTGGCCTGGACGTAAGACAGCAAAATCCTCCGGTGGTAAAGTGGTTAATATTGAACCCTTCCTCAGTCATCACATGCGGGGGAGGGGGGCCTGCATGGTCCTGGAACATTGCTTTTCCATGTGATCATCGAAGAATAAAGACCTCAGGACTGTGACTGGTCCCATAGCTCATACAAGTTGTACACTGGGACCAGTCAGGAATGGTGGCAGCACCCTTCTAATCCCATGACGGGTTCCAGTATAGTGTATGAGAGGAATATACCATAACCGGGCCATTTATAGGTAAATGAAATGTCTGCCATCAGAACACTATGGAAGCTTCTAGAAGGTTCTATGCCAATACAGAGAGTTGTTGAGGAATCGGAGTTTTATGGGAAATACGGACCTGTGAATAGATGAGGGAATTTAATGGGTAATATCACAGCCTCTTTCAAAGCTTCCTTTGCACCTTCCAATCCGGCCACATCGTTCCACCGGACGTTTGGCTTCTCCATGACGATGGCACCTATAGAGGAATGGGGACAATGAGAAGGTCCAAGTCACATGATCAGAACAGGAAACTCATAGCTGCTCATCACACCACACTTCATTTCACACCCCCCATGGCCTGCCATCTCTAGTGAGCCCCTCCCCGCCTGCCATCTCTAGTGAGCCCCCCCCCCCTGCTATCTCTAGTGAGCCCCTCCCCACCTGCTATCTCTAGTGAGCCCCCCCCCCCTGCTATCTCTAGTGAGCCCCTCCCCGCCTGCCATCTCTAGTGAGCCCCTCCCCACCTGCTATCTCTAGTGAGCCCCTCCCCGCCTGCCATCTCTAGTGAGCCCCTCCCCACCTGCTATCTCTAGTGAGCCCCTCCCCGCCTGCCATCTCTAGTGAGCTCCCCACCTGCTATCTCTAGTGAGCCCCCCACCTGCTATCTCTAGTGAGCCCCTCCCCGCCTGCCATCTCTAGTGAGCTCCCCACCTGCCATCTCTAGTGAGCTCCCCACCTGCCATCTCTAGTGAGCTCCCCACCTGCCATCTCTAGTGAGCCCCTCCCCGCCTGCCATCTCTAGTGAGCCCCTCCCCACCTGCTATCTCTAGTGAGCCCCCCCTGCCTTCGGGCACTGCCATCTCTAGAGAGCCCCCCCCCCAGGAAACTGCCATCTCTAGTGAGCCACCCCCGCCTGCCATCTCTAGTGAGCCCCCCCCCAGGCACTGCCATCTCTAGTGAGCCCCCCCCCCGCCTGCTATCTCTAGTGAGCCCCCCCTGCCTTCGGGCACTGCCATCTCTAGTGAGTAGAGCTGCACGATTTTTTAGCTTTGAATAAAGATCACGATTCTCTCACGATTCTCTGTGTAACAAAAAAAATTGGGATAACTTTACTGTTCCGTTTTTTTTTTTTTATTCATTAAAGTTTATTAATTGCGTTTAAAAGACTGCTGCACAAATACAGTGTGACATAAAATATTACAACAATCGCCATTTTTTTCTGTAGGGTCTCTGCTAAAAAAAATACATAAAATGTTTGGGGGTTCTAAGTACTTTTCTAGCAAAAAAAAATGATTTTAACTTGCAAGCAACAAGTGTCAGAAGAGGTTAAACTTCCGTTCTCCCTGGCAGAGGGAAAGAAAAGATACAATGTAATCATTTTGTTTATAGTTACTGGGAGTTTTCCACAGCTGTTTTCTCTGCTCCCTCAGCTATGCAAAGAATCGAGCATATGTCAGGCTTAGATCGTCAGGGGGGGGTGAATCGAGATCGCGATTTTCATACGATTAATCGTGCAGCTCTACTAGTGAGCCCCCCCCCCCTTGGCCTGCCATCTCTAGTGAGCACCCTGGGGCCTGCCCTCTCTAGTAAGCCCCCTCCCCCCGGAGACTTCCACCTCTAGTGAGCACCCCCCCCAGGGCCTGCCATCTCTAGTGAGCCCCCCCTGGGCCTGCCATCTCTAGTGAGCCCCCCCCAGGGACTGCCATCTCTAGTGAGCCCCCCCGGAACTGCCATCTCTAGCGAGCCCGCCAGGGACTGCCATCTCTAGTGAGCCCCCCCCCTGTGCATGACACTCCGCTCCCTCCTCCTCCATGTCCTCATACTGCTAAACTCTAATGGGGGTGGGATATAAGATGGTGACTGATGGAGGCTTCACCTCCCTGTTAGTTCCAGCACATACACACCATAGAGAAAGGCTGGAGGGGCGTGACAGAGCCTGTGATTGGTAGAACCTCCTCCAGATCTCTTTACAGTGTGAATAAAGTGAAAGCTATTTTCAGTCAACTTAAAGCAGAGCTAAAGTGCGGCTGTAAAAAACGGAGCAGGCTTTTATTGTACGGCGTCTTTAATAAATCCCCCTACAAGCCTGCTGCGCATGCACAGCTCAGCATACAGTGCCGGGCCAGTCTCCGAGTGTCGGGGTTACGGCCTCCTGCTCAGCCAATGAAGAAGCCGATGTAGGCGTGTCAGACAGGTAAGTAGAGAGACTTTAGTACCACTTTAAACTCCGCCTACACCATTTTATTGTACCAATAGAATAATCATTTGCTCTGAAATACAGATTTGTGTGAAGCTTGAAAACACTTTGTTGCTATTCATTTATATTTTTATCCTCTATTCTGAATGTCATGTGACCAGCAAAGCACCAATCAGCGCTGTGAAGACCCAGATTCATAAATCAACAGAGTACAAGGACAGGAAAGACCTGGGAAGCGTCATGTGACCTCTGAGGACCAATCATTACAGAAAGTACTCAGATCATCTTTTCTATTAAATCCAGTGGCAAGAATAGAAGGGAGGAGGGCATTTCACATTGTAGGTTTAGTATCACTGCAGTCCCATCTCCCCCTCACCCAATCCCACCCAATCCCACCCAATCACACCCAATCCCACCCAATCTCACCCAATCACACCCAATCACACCCAATCCCACCCAATCCTAGCCCAAACCTCCTCTCTTCATGCATTTCCTCGTTTAGGCGGCTCCACTTACCCATCAGCTGCTCCTGCAGCTTCTTCTTCTCTGGATTTTCACCTTCGCTGTCACTATCACTGCTACAGGAGACAGAAAATACCAATGAATGGCAATAGATGATCAGAGGAAGATGGAAAATCATTTCACAAAGTGATATCATCGCCAGGAACCGATCTCCTGATCCCACCCCACCCAGCCAGCAATACAACAACCCCACCCCCGCCCAGCCAGCAATACAACAACCCCACCCCCGCCCAGCCAGCAATACAACAACCCCACCCAGCCAGCAATACAACCACCCCACCCCCGCCTCTTCACAGTGTAACCTGCACTGCGCATGCCAACAACCCCCCCCCCGCCTCGCCTCTTCACAATGTACTCTGCACTGCGCATGCCAACAAACCCCCCCTCCCCTCCTCCTCTTTGTGACTGTACTCACCGTCACTATGAGTGAAAGACCGATAAGTAATGGTTTGGATTGCTTCAATATTTGTCAGCAAAATCTTCATATAGGAATATGAAGATTTAATACCACACCAATTCCATGCTTGGCTGTGAGAGAGACACACAGACTGTCATTCGCAGACTTCCCTATTGTTTGTGTATTGGAAGGGAATGTGTATTGTGATAAAGTTTACCTGTCTGTTCCATTGTTAAATGTTAATGACCTCACATTGTTCTGTCCAGATGGCTAGATAATTAGTTTAGTTCCTGTATACACTTTCATCTGTATACAGTGGGTACAGAAAGTATTCAGACCCCCTTAAATTTTTCACTCTTTGTTATATTGCAGCCATTCTTCTTCCTCGTGAATGTACACATAGCACCCCATACTGACAGAAAAACACAGAATTGTTGACATTGTTGCAGAAAAACTGAAATATCACATGGCCCTAAGTATTCAGACCCTTTGCTCAGTATTTAGTAGAAGCCCCCTTTTGATCTAATACAGCCAGGAGTCTTTTTGGGAAAGATGCAACAAGTCTTTCACACCTGGATTTGGGGATCCTCTGCCATTCCTCCTTGCAGATCCTCTCCAGTTCTGTCAGGTTGGATGGTAAACGTTGGTGGACAGCCATTTTTAGGTCTCTCCAGAGATGCTCAATTGGGTTTAAGTCAGGGCTCTGGCTGGGCCATTCAAGAACAGTCACGGAGTTGTTGTGAAGCCACTCCTTCGTTATTTTAGCTGTGTGCTTAGGGTCATTGTCTTGTTGGAAGGTAAACCTTCGGCCCAGTCTGAGGTCCAGAGCACTCTGGAGAAGGTTTTGTCCAGGATATCCCTGTACTTGGCCGCATTCATCTTTCCCTCGATTGCAACCAGTCGTCCTGTCCCTGCAGCTGAAAAACACCCCCACAGCATGATGCTGCCACCACCATGCTTCACTGTTGGGACTGTATTGGACAGGTGATGAGCAGTGCCTGGTTTTCTCCACACATACCGCTTAGAATTAAGGCCAAAAAGTTCTATTTTGGTCTCATCAGACCAGAGAATCTTATTTCTCACCATCTTGGAGTCCTTCAGGTGTTTTTTAGCAAACTCCATGCGGGCTTTCATGTGTCTTACACTGAGGAGAGGCTTCCGTCGGGCCACTCTGCTATAAAGCCCTGACTGGTGGAGGGCTGCAGTGATGGTTGACTTTCTACAACTTTCTCCCATCTCCTGACTGCATCTCTGGAGCTCAGCCACAGTGATCTTTGGGTTCTTCTTTACCTCTCTCACCAAGGCTCTTCTCCCCCGATAGCTCAGTTTGGCCGGACGGTCAGCTCTAGGAAGGGTTCTGGTCGTCCCAAACGTCTTCCATTTGAGGATTATGGAGGCCACTGTGCTCTTAGGAACCTTAAGTGCAGCAGAAATCTTTTTGTAACCTTGGCCAGATCTGTGCCTTGCTACAATTCTGTCTCTGAGCTCTTCAGGCAGTTCCTTTAACCTCATGATTCTCATTTGCTCTGACATGCATTGTGATCTGGAAGGTCTTATATAGACAGGTGTGTGGCTTTCCTAATCAAGTCCAATCAGTATAATCAAACACAGCTGGACTCAAATGAAGGTGTAGAACCATCTCAAGGATGATCAGAAGAAATGGAAAGCACCTGAGTTAAATATATGAGTGTCACAGCAAAGGGTCTGAATACTTAGGACCATGTGATATTTCAGTTTTTCTTTTTTAATAAATCTGCAACAATGTCAACAATTCTGTGTTTTTCTGTCAGTATGGGGTGCTATGTGTACATTCATGAGGAAGAAGAATGAACTTAAATGATTTTAGCAAATGGCTGCAATATAACAAAGAGTGAAAAATTTAAGGGGGTCTGAATACTTTCCGTACCCACTGTATGCTTCTGTAATCAGCCAGAGGGGAGGGATTGTGTACACTGTATGGGAGTGTAAAACTCTGTTCCTATTGGATTGTGAATGTAACGTCCAGTCTTCAACAAGGTCCACCTGGGCAGTAACCTTGTGGGTGAAAACTGTATACAAGTCCGTTTCTTGTTCAATAAAGTTGTTCTAGCATTACTTCACCCTCAATCTAGAGTCCTGTCTCTTATTGGGTGAATCTGCTGCAAGGGATTGCTATGGTCTTCCATACTCCCTTAGATAATCACTGAGCTCTTGTAAGAGCTTGTTCTGCTGCACTCTCTGGGGAAAGAGAGGTTCACCCACGGGATCCTGGAGCCTTGTCGTAGGTCCAGGGTGGGTAGGAGACGGCGAGACCCCAACCAAGCTGCGGCAGTTTGTGTGGTCTGAAGTGGTTACGGTGTCTGGTGGAGTGCTTGGAGCCCTCGGGAAGCACTAGGAGCATCTGTGAACGGAGGTACCTGGTCGGGGTGCTGGTTGATCCGTTACACTCATCACAGTGTACTCTGCACTGCGCATGCCAACAAACCGCCCCATCTCTTCACAATGTACTCTGCGCTGCGCACGCCAACAAACCCACCCCAATACCTCACCGCTTCTCCTTCCATGTACAGAGATAGGAATACCTCACCCCTCTCATTCCGTGTACAGAGATAGGAATACCTCACCCCTCCTCATTCCGTGTACAGAGATAGGAATACCTCACCCCCTTCTCATTCCATGTACAGAGATAGGAATACCTCACCCCTCCTCATTCCATGTACAGAGATAGGAATACCTCACCCCTTCTCATTCCGTGTACAGAGATAGGAATACCTCACCCCCTTCTCATTCCATGTACAGAGATAGGAATACCTCACCCCTTCTCATTCCATGTACAGAGATAGGAATACCTCACCCCTTCTCATTCCATGTACAGAGATAGGAATACCTCACCCCTCCTCATTCCATGTACAGAGATAGGAATACCTCACCCCTTCTCATTCCGTGTACAGAGATAGGAATACCTCACCCCCTTCTCATTCCATGTACAGAGATAGGAATACCTCACCCCTTCTCATTCCATGTACAGAGATAGGAATACCTCACCCCTTCTCATTCCATGTACAGAGATAGGAATACCTCACCCCTCCTCATTCCGTGTACAGAGATAGGAATACCTCACCCCTCCTCATTCCGTGTACAGAGATAGGAATACCTCACCCCTCCTCATTCCATGTACAGAGATAGGAATACCTCACCCCTTCTCATTTTGGGACTCCTTAACCGGTTTCTTGCCCTGCTTGTCCTTTGTTTTCAAGTAATCCTTGAGCTTTTCCGCTCGGTCCAGATACTGCATGCACTTGGCTCGGATACTTTCCTTTGCCTTGTCACTGTGAGCTTCATCTATTGGCAGAACACAAATTATTACAAACAGGCGATCGTCCCAATTCCATCCCCCCCCATTGTACGTAATGTGCCCCCCCCCCCCAATGATCAGTCCATGCCCCCCCAATGATCAGTCCATGCCCCCCCAATGATCAGTCCAAGGTGCCTAGGAATCCTTTGTAAGCCTGATTGGTGCTCTACGTATCCCGACAATTCTTCACCTAGAGGGGTATATACCGTATATCCTCTCTATATATACCCTCTTCACCTAGGGAGGTATATACCGTATATCCTCTCTATATTTACCCTCTTCACCTAGGGGGGTATATACTGTATATCCTCTCTATATACCCTCTTCACCTAGGGGGTATATACTGTATATCCTCTCTATATATACCCTCTTCACCTAGAGGGCTATATACTGTATATCTCTCTATATATATATATATACCGTCTTCCCCTAGAGGGCTATATACTGTATATCCTCTCTATATATACCCTCTTCACCTAGGGGGCTATATACTGTATATCCTCTCTATATATACCCTCTTCACCTAGGGGGGTATATACTGTATATCCTCTCTATATATATACCCTCTTCACCCAGAGGGCTATACTGTATATCCTCTCTATATATACCCTCTTCACCTAGAGGGCTATATACTGTATATCCTCTCTATATATACCCTCTTCACCTAGAGGGCTATACTGTATATAATCTATATATACCCTCTATATATACCCTCTTCACGTAGGGGGCTATATACTGTATATGCCACTCATGCCACCCAATGACTCTTCCTAGTGTAGGCCGCCACTCCCTCCTCCTCCTTATACTGGCACCATGTACAGCCGACCATTGTCACCCAGTAAGGACATACTTACACTTGATTGCATGCAGGAAATACTCCACAGCATGCTGGTACAACCTCAGAGCCTCCTCATAGTTCTTATTCTTGTCCTCCTCTGTGGCTTTAGTCACCAGATCAATGGCTTTCTAGAAGACACAAAGAGAAGTCTGCATGTCTGTGTGCACACCGGGTTCATGCCATTTGCTACTTATCCTAAATTGACATTTATGTGTTTTGCATCCATTGTCCCATATTATAATATAATAGATCGCTGAGGAGCTCTATGGAGGAGATTTACTAAGACTGGAGAGTGCAGAACCCGGCGAAGCTGTGCATGGGAGCCAATCAGCTTCTTCAATGAAGCTTTGACTATAAATCCTGGAAGCTGATTGGCTGCCATGCACAGCTGCACCAGATTCTGCACTCTCCAGTTTTAGTAAATCCCCCCCCAATATGTATTAGCTGTCTATACACAGCGGCTATAACTTATCGCCTGAGCGCACAACATGTGACCAGCTGATTTCAAAGGTCAAAGTTCAAAACAGCATCCCGGAGACAGAAAATATGACGTATTCCTAATTCCACCTCAATATCCAACCAAGGAAAGCACTGGGTGGTGGGGGGATGGTGGGTGGTGGGGGGGTGACGGGAAGAGGAGAATGTCCTGCTGGTGGGGTCATTACATTGAACTCTTTTCCTTCCTCTGCATGGGGAAGTTCCCCAACATTTTCCTTTAACAAATTCCACTGAAACCCCTGATAGTGCCAGTCAGTGTCCCTTCCTCCGACCCACTGATACCCCTTACCACTGCTAGACCCCGATTGCTGGCTGGTGACTGGGGAGCAGTGATGTCACTTCTGATGTCATGTGACAATGCCCATGCCTGATAACTGACCCTAACACTGTGACATAGGGAGGTGGTCATATGCCCCCGCCCCCATACCTGGAAGTACCATACAGGCTTTCTTTACTGTCACAGGGGAGAGTCTGTACAGCCGCTGCATCTTTACCCATTAGCAGAATGATCCACACGGCTCAAAAACATCGGAGACGGGAGAGA